>NC_081181.1:211022376-211260223 GCF_029867415.1 Vicia villosa
TATTGAATTAAATTATTTAATTTTGTTACTATTAAAGAAAAAAAGCCTTTTCTTTTATTAGATTTTTATTTAGTTTTATTACCTAATTTACAAAAGAAAAATTATAAATGTTGCAATTCCTTTTATTTTGGTAATTTAGTTCATTGTGTTTTTTTTTTCTTATTCATTAGACTAGTTTAGTGTAGTTAGTTTTAGAAAATTTCTTTGCCAACCTCCCAACCTTCTAGTTAACCTCTGGTGAAAAACCCAAACTACCCCTGACTTCAGAAATAAACTTCCGAACTGCATGACAAAGGTGTTTTCGGAAGTTCATCTCCGAAAGCGCCTTTTTTTTTAAAAAATTGTCTTATTCCGGAAGTTCATTTCCGAAAACACCATTTCGGAAATGAACTTCCGAAACAATGCGCGTTCTGCAGATTAAGCAGAACACTCCCCCTCCCCCATTCATTTACCATAATCCAACATCAAACAACACCAAAGGCGAAATTTTGTTAAAAGACTTCCAAGGCAACATCAAAGGCTCCAACAAGCTTCCTATACTACATTAAAAAGCACTCCAACCTCTTCAATCGGTAAGCATTATGAGTTTTAGATCTATGCTTAAAATTGATATTAGGGTGTTTACAAATAGGAAAATATGTATTAGGTTAGGTTGGTACTGGTATTTAGGATGTTTAGAATGTGTAGACATAGGTTTAAAGTTTGATTTTGGGGTCTGCCATTGTAGGTTGCAGAAAAGCTCTGCGCAGGGGTGTTTCGGAAGTTTATTTCCGAAAACACCTCCATCCCAGTTTCGGAAATGAACTTCCGAACTGTATCAGAAGTGCATTTTTTTTTGTTTTTTCATTTGTCTCGCATATTAATCGATTTCGATTGTTTACAGGAACATGTCAGGCAACCAGTCAGCACGCATCAGACAGGGCAGGGAGTCCCAGACTGCGTCGGCTAGACGCGAGCGGGCGGCGGCGCAGCTGACGTCGACACGCGGGCGGGGCCGGGGACGCCGTGTGCACGTTCCACAGGACTTGGTGGAGAGTTCATCTGCTTCAGGCTCTAGGAGTAGGCTGGCTCGGGTATCTTCTTCCCGCCAGCGAGAGGAGGAGGATGAGGATGAGGATGAGGAGGAGGTCATACCGGATGTTGACCCTCCAGTCGGGGAGGAGGAGCAGGAGGAGCAGGAGGTGGATAGCTATCCGGGAGGGCCTTTTGACACTTCCCTGCTGATTCACTACCAGGATCACGTCGCTCGGCGGATCTGGGAGGGAGAGGTATTTTTTTTAACTTAGCCGTTTATTTGTCACCATTTTTTATAATTTTACCGTTTATTTATCGCTTATTTGTTTTTTTTTTGTAACAGGAGAGAGAGCCATTGAAAATGGTGAACCACTCCAGGAAGATTTTCGGTCTGTTTAAACCAGCAGCTCAGTGGTTTAACGACCATGTGCGAGGTTCAGGGCTTTGCGGGCTCTGCATGACCGGGTACACCACCATCAGCACCGGCATGCAGGGGGCATTTGTGGAGCGCTGGCACAAGGAGACGTCTTCTTTCCACTTGCCGGTGGGGGAGTTGACGATCACCTTGCATGACGTCCAGTGTCTTCTCCACCTGCCTATTAGGGGGCCGCTGTTGGACCACTCCAGGATCCAGAGGGTCGAGGCCATTGAGTGGATGATGCACTATTTGGGCCTGCCGCACGAGGTTGCTCACTTTGAGTGCGTCACGACTTGTGGGCCTCATGTCCGGTTCACTACACTGAGCATCTATTTTGAGTTCCACCTGGACGCGGCGGCCGAGGCCGAGCAGGAGCATAACGACCTATTCAGGGAGTACCACCGCGGCTGCGCTCTCCGGTGCTGGTACATGCATGTGGTAGGTGCTGCATGCTTTGTGGACAAGAGTGCCAGGTACGTCGACGTGGCCTACCTCCGCTATTTCATGGACCTGGATACCGTTCACCAGTGGAACTAGGGGTCAGCTACTCTGGCATATCTCTACCAGAAGCTGAATGAGGCCTCCAACTGGAGGACGAGGCAGTTGGTCGGATCCTGCACACTGCTTACGGTACGTTTTATTTTAATACATTATCATATTTATTTATTTATATATGTTTCGTATTTAATTTTAATACATTATCTTGTTTCTGTTTCAGAGCTGGATCATCTCCTACTTCTCCCGCATCCACGGCTTTCACATCGATCCTGCGTACGTGGACGCCATGCCCAGGGCCGCCAGATACGCTCTCCAGAGGGGGAACGATGCGGTGGGACCATATCGTCTGTACTTGGACCGCACGATGCACGACGACGTCACCTGGAGGCCGTTCGTCGACTACGCTCAGATTGTCCCCTTTGACGGCATTGCTCTATATTCAGGCTGGTTGGCATGCGGGACCGGCATCATGGTTCGATATCTCCCTGAGCGGTGCATGCGTCAGTTCGGATTCGTGCAGCGGATACCCAGGTCACCCTTTGAGGCTGCTCCCGACACTGTGACCCGAGTGCAGCTCACTGCCATATGGGAGCATTGGGAGGATCATGTGGTACCGCTGGAGTACCGTCTCACTCGGGTCACCCAGGACTGGCACAGTGAGGAGGGATACGTCACATGGTTCTACCGGGTGTCACATCCTCTTCTGAGACCCGACATTCTCGGCGCTCCTAGGCCAGCACACGAGGAGATCCTGGAGAACCAGCAGGCCGAGGATGATCACGCCATTGATCTCATGCCGATCTGCCAGCGGATATCGATGCTTGGGCGGGACGCGTTGGATCGAGGTATCGTTGATCAGGGCGGTCCAGAGGCAGTCGCCGTGATGGAGATGATCGTCACTGATGCGGGCCGTGCGGCGGGGTACAAGCGGCAGAGGAGGGCCCAGGGTGAGAGGGTTAGGCATACCCAGTAGTGGTCGGGTTTATTTATTTTTTGATTTCGGATTGTATATTCCGCACAGTATTATTATTATTTTCGGATTGTATATATTATTTTCATCGGATTAGTATTTTTTTTTTGTTTATTTATCATATTAGTATTTTCAGTTTATCTATTGCTTATTTTATTTGGCGTTTGCGTTTAATTAAAATGCGAGACTGTTATGAAAAAACATAAAAAAAAAACACAGTTTCTGCATAATTCGGAAGTTCATTTCCGAAGACACCCCCCATGAGGTGTTTTCGGAAGTTCATCTCCGAAGGCACCCCCCATGGGGTGTTTTTGGAGATGCACTTCCGAATTAAGGAAATTTTTTAAAATAAAAAAGCGCTTCGGAAGTTCATTTCCGAAGCAGGGGTATTTTGGGATTTTCGCTGGGGGTGACCCCATAGGGAGGTGGCCAAAGAAAAAACCTTAGTTTTATGAAAGAAAATACAAAAAGAAATTATATTATTTTCGTTAGGCTAATTAGAGTTAAATACATTTAATTTATTGATTAAATTAACATTCACACATGTACATAAATTCCTCTAACTTTCAATTAACAATTTTTCATTCCGTCCTTGTACATATATTTTGTAAATAAATAAATAGCAAGAAACAAACTTTAATAAATACACGTATTATAATCTTAGAGAAAGTTTTCCTTGAATACAAGGGAAACGAGGGGTGCCTAATACCTTTTCCTTCTTAATCAATTCCCGAATTTACAATCTTTAAATTTTAGTTTTTCCCTTGTTTTCCTATCCTTAGGAGTTAGGACGAATAAATGATGGTGGCGACTTTATTAATTTTCCCGACCGCGACAACATGTTGTTTGACATCATTGGCTCAGGTTTGCCTTTGAATGGAAACAGATTTGTGTCACTTAAGATTTTATTTGCTTGTTAAAGCCTTGAAAATCAATTCTTATCCCTTTTAGGTTTCCAGTCACCTTCTAATCTTGAATAATCTCTCAACATACTAGAAGCAATTGTTCAACATCCTCACAAACTTGATCATGGTTTTGAGTTCAAAGAGGTTACCTCATCGTACATGTTATAGATAATATAAAAACAATCTTCCTTTACAGCTTGTAGTTGAGAAACAATTATCTTTTGTTTTTCTCCTTGTTGGCATATTAATTTCTTCACTTGATGCACAAGTCTTTGCATGAAGGAGCTAGCTCATCATGATTTATTTTCTTCTGCAGGAGTCTACAAAAAAACCTCACTTTCCTGTCTTGACAAGTACATAATCAGGATCACTATCTTGAACATATCAAGAGATAGAAAGCCCCTTCAGTTGTTTCATGAAGAAGATAGGGCATTATGCCATAACAAGTTTAAAGCCTTCCAATATATTGCACTAAATGCTTTTAATTTCAGATCTAGCTTTTCTTTGTTCATCAAGGATCTTGCTGATGTCATGTCTGATGTTCTTGACATTTGGCCTTGACCTTATATTTACTTTCCCAGAACCTGATTGAAATTGAATTGCATAATAACATTAAATAACTCTTCATCAAAAATCAGGTCACAAACTCCTTCAGAGTTGGAGACAAAAGTCATGCTCTTTTTTATTTAGAATTGTTAGTTTAAAACAACTTAAAGAACATTGAAGCTTCTTCAATGGCCGCCACTTTCATGACAAATCTCTAGGATAGAAACCAGAGTATCTTCATTTTGATCAGCCTTTCTCCTGAACTCTTTTCTTCCAAAACACCTTAATGTGCCTTTATGATTGAACTTGAGAATTTCCTAAGTATTTTTGGCCACAATTCATGTGATAAACAGTCTGAACAAGTACTTATTAACTCCATTGATTATGGCATTAATAGCTTCAGAGTTAACAAGAACCAATTCATACTCTTTTATATCCTTAGCACCAGGATTCTCCCATCCTGACAAACTTCAAGGTTTTGTTGTCCATTGATTTCCACGAGACAAATAGTACCAAAAAATTATCTCTATGGAGCTCACCCAATAAACAGACAAGGGTGTCTACTATGATGCTAATTGAAATTCTGACACTTGTAACACATGTTAATATTGATGTTCAAGCATCAAAACATGATATCAAGACAGATGTTACAGTATCTGTTAACAAACAGAACCCAATAAACCAGAATGTAAGTATCAACTGCATAATGATAAACAACACTCAACATAAAACACAATGTCAAGACAGATGTCATGACATCACTAGTTGACAGAATATACTTTTACCAAACAAAAATAATGTAGGATTAAATTGCATAATGGTGAATCACACAGTGAATTGTTAACTCAGTTCAGTGCAACGTCACCTATTCTGGGGGCTACCAAGTCAGGAAGGAAATTCACTATGATAGCATTAGTTTAAATCCTATACAGTCCTAGTTTACAATTTCTCGCCTAATCATTATCTTGTGCAACTTCTACCTAGAAATCACCATCTAGATATGAGATCCCCCGCTCACTTCCTACAACCAATCACTACAGTGATAAAAAGTCCTAATCCTAGTTACTGTTTAAAACAAAGAACCAAAACAAAAGATTACATTCCAATACAAATCCACACTTGATCATGCCTAAAAGCTTCAACTAAGAGCAATACTCAACTCTATGCTTTAATAGCTTCAAGAGTGAGAACAATAATTTGACAAACAGTCAAGTAACAATCAGTCTACCACATGGTATCAAAGATACATGTGTGACTTTAAACACAAGAGACTCTCAAAACCTAAAACTTCTAACCTTCCTCTCAATATCCAATTTTCGAAATAAATGTACAGCTGGAGATTTGATCAATTATTCCATAGTATATATTCTTGACCTGCATAAATTATTGAGATACATCTAAAAGAAATATCACAAAATCATATCAAATATGTCAAGATTTAAAACAACCTGTACTGATGTTCTAGTTCAGCATGTCACAACATTTGTCAAAACATCTGGTTTTTCAATGTAAGTTCATACTCTGTTGTATTAGTTTGATCAAGATGTTATGATATCTTGCTTAACATCTTACAAGAACCATGTTTTAGAAAAATTGGTAACAATTCTAAAACCATGGTACTAACAGACATTACTTATGAATAAATAAATCACAAGGTAGGATGGAGTTTTAGGTTTTCCATTTGGCAAGCATCACATAGTTTGTCTTTTAAAATTATCATTTTAGGAAGACCAAACACTAGATTCTTGGATTCTATTTTATTCAACAAGCCAAAATGCACATGACTTGAGCGTCTATGCCATAGTCAAAAATCTTCACCCTTGGTGACTAAACACTTAGTTCCATACATTGACACGTCATCTAGATTAAGCATATTAATATTAAAAAGAAATATATTGGTATTTTTTATAGTTATACTCGTTAGGGTTTCAAAATCCCATGCCTACGTATCCTCTAGTGCAATGAAGAAGTCAGAGTATCGTAGTTTGTTAAAAATTTTGCCAATTAGTTTTTTATATGAATTGTGTGAATACTTTAGAGATCCCCTTTGAATATTGTCTGAATTTAAAAGTGACATAAGCATAGACGCAATTCATAGTTAACTTATAAAATAAATCCACAAATTTTTTTAAAAATATGAAATCTTGAATTTTTTAATTAATTTAGTGAAGAAAGATTTTTAAATTGATTAGTTAATTTAACTTAAGCTAAGGGAAAGTGTTTTTGTCATTTTGAATATATTATTTTTTTGTACTTTGTGTTTTTTTATTCACAAGATTAAATAACTAAATAAATCGATTAGAAAAAAAAAAACTAAATGAAGTAACTATTTTATATTTTTTATTAATTTATAGAATTTGGCATTCTAATCTATCGTACCAATGATACAAACCAACTTATCATAATGATAAAAAATTAAAGACTCAACTAAGGGTGTATGCTAAACAAATTTGCAATTTGAAACAACTATTACCAAAACCCTTTACAAGGGCAACTTAGCAGTATAGTTATCACATTCTTTTTTATAAAATAGGCTATGATAATAATAATAAGGGTTAATAGTAGTTTATATTCCGGTAATATGAGTGTGTTTCGGTTTATCCGCACCATTGCCAAATTTTGGCAACTATTTTTTTGAAAAAACCATTGCCAAAAAATAGAGAGAGAGAAAAACAAAATTCGATTACATTGCAAGGGGGTGAACTAATAATAATAATAATAATAATAATAATAATAATAATAATAATAATAATAATTCATTAAGTAATAACAATGAGATAATTAAAAGGTAGACAAAATCATGATGAAATAATAATAATAATAATAATAATAATAATAATAATAATAATAATAATAATAATAATAATTCATTAAGTAATAACAATGAGATAATTAAAAGGTAGACAAAATCATGATACAACCATGTGCATATCTGTAATGTGTAAATTGACCTTTTCAACTTGTTAAGACAGCCACTCATAGAGTGACACGCGGATGGGATAAAAAATAAAAAGAAATAATTTAGGTAAATTCTTAGAGCATCTCCAATGGTAGTATTTTTTAATGAGTTCTCCAACTAGACATCAATATAATAATTAAATATTGAATCAATTTGCCATGTCATAGTAGAGTTGCAATGCAATGCAACTATTAAAAAATTGTGGTACCCAATCAAATTGCTTTATGAGGTAAAGTTGTGGGACCCATTTGAATTACATCAATAAAATAAATATTAAATAAATTGTTTTGAGATGATATGGCTGGTGGGACCCATAAAGAAGTCAAAAATGGGTTGCACCATTGGAGATGACCTTAGGTACCCTGTTGTTTTGAATGGGTACTGGTACCCAATTGAGATGGACGAATTAAAAATGGCCATTTGTCTTAATTGGCATTTTATTTAATGATTTTTTTTAAAAATTAAATAATAAATTTATATAATTGCAGAGATATTAAGGTTTACGCTATTCCCAATTTTGCACTTCAGGGAAATCAAACAAAAAGAGAGAAAACAGTTGAAACTGAAGCGCTTCAAAGAACGACAGTCATAGTGATTGACGGCGACAAAGAGGGCAGGGATGGTGGATTCATGATGGTGGTGATTCCACGTGGGAGAGCTTCGATTTCAGAGGTGATGAACGGTGGAGACATCTTCAGCGGCGGCGGCAACCTTCTCGGACGGGGTTCTCGCGGTGGTTGTAGGTAATGCATCGGCGAATAGGTCCGATGCGTGTTGGTTTTTGATTTCAGGTGGCGTTTTGGTGGTGTGTTCACGACATGAAGAGTGGTGCTGAATGGTTAGAGATTTTCATAATGATTGAAATAAAATAATAAGAAACCAAAATCAAATTAAAGTTATTCAATATGAGTGATTATCTAAAAATTACATAGTCAAACCTAATGCAATTGTGTCATTGCAGTGGTAGTTAAAGAGCCTTAAAATTTAAAAATTGGAAAATTACCAATACAACAATAGAGAGGTTAAAGTTTTAAATAAGGGTCATGCTAACGAGTGCCCTAGGGGCACTGGTTAAGCATTCCAAATAAAGAAATCATTCTAGATCAATTCATTGAATAAACATAATATTCTTTAGTAAAATTAATTGTTTATAATTTCAATGCATTGAATACATATATTTTAGATAAACAATTTATCTTTTTAATCTATTAAATAATGTTCTACTTACCTTTTTAATCTATTAACCAATGCCCCCGGGGCACTCGTTAGCATTACCCTTTAAATAATCAAATTTATTTGTTATCAAAAATGATTTCATAGATAAAAAGGGAAATAAGTTACTCATCGAAATTGATTAAATTGATGAACAGACGAAGACAAGATGAAAGCCAAATGAACAAGTGAATTTCTATAAAATTGGAGATGAACAACTAAGGGAAGAAGAAAGCCGATTACAAGAAGAGGAAGAGATATTGGTTTTGTGAAAAGAAAATAATGAGAAAAGAGAAGAAAAAAAATGATAAAGTAGAGTTGTTGGATATATTTTTTAATTGAATGGTGTGAATATTATTAATATAATAATTTTTATAAATAAAATTAACATTATTAATTTAAATTAAAATTATATAAGTGGACCTATTAAAATCAGACATGTCACAGTGGGTACCGGTACCCAATATAATATGTTGGGTATTGGAGTCTTCACCAATAATTTAAAGCATATAAAAATGAAAGAAAAAAAAAACAGAAAAGAGGAGAGAGTAGATCTCTTCTTCCTCTCTTATATCACGCACAGCTTCACAAACCCAAACAAGTTTCTTTTGAATCAGATCTCCTTTTCCAAATCCAAAAGCTCTGCTAATTTATCCAACACATAATTTCATACCTAAACCAATAAAACAACATGAGAAAAATCATCATAACCGAATAAAGGAGAAATAATAATAAATCTTAAAAGAGGGATAAGTCGGTCATCGCAATCGAATAAAGGGTTCAGGAGTGAGGGGCATGTGTTAGGCACCCCTCACCTCCCTTATACTCATGAAGAACCTTCTATAGCATAGGGTTAAAGTGCGTTTGCTAAGGTTTGTTTGCCAAATTATTATTTCTTGCTTTCTTTATTTACACATGATTATTTACAAATTGATAAAATGGAAAAATAGTTAGTCTTTTGTCAGTGAGGTCACCGGGATTCGCAATCTTAATCTTATGCTTACGTATACTCACTATGCAACGAGAAAATCAGAATCTTCATAGTTCGACATTTTACTGTTGGTTGATTGCTTTTAGTTTATGAAAAGGTGTTTTGTCTTGGTTTAGAATTAGATGCAAGGGGCATAGAGTAATTTGACTGTTGCATGGAGCGAAAAGAAATGCTTGATGGGTTGCAATGAATTTTAGTGTGAATTGATTTCTTGTCTTTTTGTTATTTTAGTTAGTGGTTTATCTATAGAGGAATTGGGAATTATGTACAAGTGTCGAGTATTTACAAGGGATGCAAGTTTCTTACAAGTAGTGTGAACATTTCAATTTGATCGGAAAACTAACAAATATGCACAAGTTCAACTACTTCTCCATTAAGAAGATGGAAATTTTTAGGATCTGTATATATTTTAATGATAAAAATAAATAACTGGATTAGTCTAATAGCAACCTAATAACTAAATTTATAAATTGAAACCAACTGAAAAAATAGATTATTTTTAATTTTTTTGAATAATGGATAATTATAAATAAATAGTTTAATAAACTACTAACTAAAATAAATAAATTACTTTTTGTATTTTTTTAAATAATAATTAAAATAAAATAATTAATTACTTACAAAAATAAAAATAAATTAACAAGAGTGCGCAAGTAAAGAGTGTGGTGTGAATTAGCAAAAGTGATAAAAAGAGAAGGCCCAAATCTAAAGTCCAAACACCTAAATCTAATTTAAAATAATAATAAAATACAATAAAAAATACAATCAAATTAAACTCTAAGGGTCTGCTTGGTTGTGGAGAGAAAATGATAAGAGAGAAATCGGCAAGAGAGTGATGAGAAATAAAGGAGATTTGGGGTATTGATTGGTTTAAGAGAAAGAAAGAAAAAATAGGAAAGAAAGAAGTGTTGTGTATTTTTAAAAGTACTATATTGCCCTTATGACAAATAATATTTTTAATTAATCTAATTTAATTATTTTACTTTAAATTCAAGTAAATAATTTATAAATTTTTATTAATTTTTAATAGAATGTACACATTTTCTTAAAAATAAAACAAATAAATATTGTAAATAAAATCAATATTACAAAAATTAATAATTAATAATTTTGTTATTTTTAAAAATTCAGTTACGTAAAATTTATAAAAAATATTAAAATTTGAAGTCATATCACCTTATGTTTTTAAAGCAATAAACTTCGTGGAATGCCTTAAACAAGTGGATCTCATTTCATAGCAGCTACTCCTCGCATTATACAATAATAAGGGGCAATAAAGAGAATTTAAAAAATTGCACATTTCTTTCTTCTTTATTCATAGTTTAGAGAAGAAAAGAAAAAGGCATGGAATCCACATCAAATTAATATCTCTCTCCTTCTTTCCAAACCTAACAAGAAAAGTTTGGTATTTCTCACCAACTTTTTTCTCACCAACTTCTCTCATCTCTATTTCACTCAAAACAAACATAATGTAATTCTAACAAAATAAAAAATAATTAAATTATAAAAATGAGTGGCATCTAAGGATTCAATTAAATCTTTTACCGGTGGACCATTCAATTTAACCATTAGATAAAAAATCCTATATGATCTCATTTCTCATTATCACATTGGATCGCTTTACAATCACTTTCTTCAACTTCTGACTCTTTAGGCATGGAAGCACTCCATTACATCTATGTTGCCGCCCCTCTCATCGGCCATGCCACATCCATTATAATCTCCTTTAATAAATATAATCTCCTTTAATAAACTGAATGTTGTTTGCTGCCACTCACCTCCTCTCCTCCGTCAATTTCTCTGATACAAACCTCGTCTTTAATTCTCATCTATTACCTCATGGAGTAGAAAATGAGGTTTTCCATCACTCTCATTAAAACTTTATGAAATTGGATTATTCAATTTCAATTTTAAGAGTATTTTGATTCTGGACAGTTTTTTCTCTAGGTTTTGTGTGGATTTTTTTCTTTAAAATGAAAGAGAAAAAATGGACTCTTGCTTCTAAAAGTAATTAAGTTTATTTATATATATTTTTAGCAATAAACTCAAAAAATTGATGAATGAGAAAGTATTAATATCAATACCATGGTGAGAAGATTGAGAACCACAAAAATAAACAATATGAATATGCTCGTTCCACACATTTTTTCCCCAGAAACTATGGTTTTTGTTTGAATAGAAACGGCTAACTCTGTCTTTAAAACACTACACATTGCTTGAAAGTAATTGGAAGCTTATTAAATTTCATCATTGAAGCACCTTTGAAGATGACATGACGTAGTGATAAGGGAGGTAAAAGTGTGTCTGCTAGATGGAAGATGTTTGGAAAACTAACGAGGAAATTAAAGAAGAAGAAGAAAAAAGAAAAAGTGGGTATTTATTATGTACAGATAGTATATAATAAGATCCGATGTAATTCTTTTATCCAAAGGTGTTTAATAATGATTCACTTGATAGCTAGTTCACCCTAGACTCCACCATAAAAATGATTAAAAAAAAAAGGATTTTTTTACTCATGTGCCACAAAAATGAAAAAAAAATACCAATATGCCATGAAAGGAAAAAAAAATACCAGTTTGCCACACTTTCCTTTGGGGGCCGTCCAGGGGTTGGCCGGACTGATGAAACACTTTTTTCTCCTGTTGGGGTCCGGCTAGGGGTTGGTTGGACTCTAACTAGTACATTTTTTTATTTTTTTAATTGATTTAAATGTTTTATTAATTATAATAAATGTTTTTTATTAGTTATAATGATTAAAATATAACTAAAAATGTAAAAAATATTGTAATAAATAAAAAAAATAATTTTTTTTATTATAAATAATGATTAAAATACAATAAAATATAATAAAAAACATTATAATATAATAAAACAAATTATTTGCCAATAAATTTTTTTTAATTGAATTTAAGGATTTATTAATTATAAAAATTGTTTTTTTATTATAATTAATGATTAAAATATAATAAAAAATTAAAAAAATGCTATTTTAATTATTTAAAATATGAGTAAGTCACGGGTTGGACGAACATGTGTAGGTTCGGCCAATAGATGGACGAGCATGTGTAGGTTCAACCAATAGATGGACGAGGACATATATTTTATTATTATTTTTTTGCCTATAAGTAAGATTGTACAGCCACATTGCCTATAAGTAAGATCTTTCAAGCGACGATTCTCCACAAAGGCAACCTCCACCAAACAATGATCAACCGTTACGTAGGGGTACGAGACCAAAGATACCCAAAAAATGTCTCACTGGGGGACATATGGTCAAACCAAAGAAGAAAAAATAGGCTTTTTTTCCTTGTACCCGTTTATGTATTGAATAAAATAAATATTGGCTTTTTTATTATATTTTAATCATTAATTATAATAAAGAAACAATTTTTATAATTAATAAATCTTTAAATTCAATTAAAAAAAATTTATTGGCAAATAATTTTTTTATTATATTATAATATTTTTTATTATATTTTATTATATTTTAATCATTATTTATAATTAAAAAAATTATTTTTTTATTTATTATAATATTTTTTACATTTTTAATTATATTTTAATCATTATAACTAAAAAAACATTTATTATAATTAATAAAACATTTAAATCAATTAAAAAAAAAAACGGACTAGTTAGAGTCCAACCAACCCCTGGCCGGACTCCAACAGGAGAAAAAAGTGCTTCATCAGTCCGGCCAACCCCTGGACGGACCCCAAAGGAAAGTGTGGCAAACTGGTATTTTTTTTTCATTTCATGGCATATTGGTATTTTTGTTTCATTTTTGTGGCACATGAGTAAAAAATTAAAAAAAAAAAAGAGAAAACCATACAGGGGCGCCCCTCATACATTACTTACCATTCCAATGTTTTTGTTTTTTTGTTTTTCAACTTAATTAAGTATCCATTAAATTAGTGACATGTGGCATAATAAATAAAATAAAAATTAAAACATAAAACCCAGGGATAATTAAGAACGCAGATGGCATCAACATGAGCAAACCAACCCGTGTCTGGTTTTCTTTTTTCTTCTAACTGAGATTCTCATGCTTTTATATTGAAACCAAAGGTTTTGGAATTTATTCCTTATTGATGAATTTTGGTATTGAGATTTGATTCAGTCTACGTTTTTTATCTGATTGAGATTTGTTCATCAATCTATGATCAAGTTTAGAATGTAACTGTCAGTTGCTATGAATGGAGATTGATTCCTTTTTTTCATTTTGTGAGAGTTTTTTTGGAATGATTCGAACATTCAATCATGAAAGAGGATTGGAAGGATTTGCTTCTCTTGAGAAGATTGGAGAAGATTTGGAATGAATATTCGATGCAATTTTGGAATTGAAAACTTCAAAAGATTTGGAACTCAGTTTGAAAAAATCCTCTTACCCGAACTCATATCTTTCTGGGCACCATTGCTTATACTTGTACCCGTATCCTATGGATACGCCAATACCTGTACCCGTTTATCCGCATTTATAATAAAATTAAATCGATTTATTACAAAATATCATATAATTTTAAGTTTTTTTTAACAATATTAAAAAATATTATGAATGTTAATGTTGAGTTAAAAAATAAATAAACATTTTTATTAAAACATTTAATAGTTTAATAGCGATATATTTTTTAAATTTTGATAAACATACATTTTTATATAATAATATAAATGATATTATATAAATATGTAGTGCGGGTATGGAGCGAGGTGGGTAGTAAGATACTCGTACCCACACTCATATCCGCTTATTTTAATGAGTAATTATCTGTGCCCGTATCCGTATCAATTTTGCAGGTTTTTATCCTATCAGTTGTAGACATTTTTTGCAGATACCTATAGGGTATGGGTCAAATTGCCATCTCTAAACTGGATAAATTATTTAAAAAATATAGTTTGTAGACTTTATATATACTATTATAGTGTAAGTGTTAGAAAAATGTGTAAAAATATCATTTCCCTTCTAAAAATAAAATCTCCTATAATGAGTCTATGTAAATGAAAATGACTCAAATAAATCCAAATATTACTACTATTAATCAAATAAAAAGTTTTACTCTTAATAACTTAATAAAAAATAAAAAATTCTTGCTTCTCTCGATCTAAAATCCCTCACCACTCCTAAACAAAAACTCTTGAAGTCTTGTGCCATGTGGCTTCTGCAAATTTGCAATAACGCTATTTTGAGCAACTTTATGAAGGTTATATCATTCCATCTGACTCAACAAGACAAGTCGAAGAAATGCAGGTCGAAGGCATTAGGCTTGTTCTCCTTACTCCATATGATACATGCCTTTTGACTGAAAAGCATTCAAAGAGTATTTCTTCATGTATGCTGACTATGCTACATTCCTCTCCTCAATGGCTCTACTTGTCAGTCGATGTTATGGGCCAGATTGGTTTAAGATAGAATTTCCAACTTTTTCTAATGAACACCATGCTGAAGCTCTCGACATCTAGACAACGTTCCTCAAACCCATTGTTCTATCAATCAGAATGTCGGCTGTAAGAACTTGCCTAGGACTTGCTGGTTACCAACCAAACCTGGTAGTCAGACAATTGGGCTTTAGCCAATTTCTACCAAAGTCTATTTACGTTCATAGAACAAATTTTGTTGGGTCAAGAGTGAATTTTCGGAGGAAGAGTATCAAACAATTTTAGACTACCAAGCCAGATAGGTCATTATTTTAACCCCCTTTAGATTTAAAGCCTCTTAACAAACGCCTTTTCCTTTCTACAGACTAAATTGAAGAAAAGTTGAGGTTTGGACATCAAGGAAATCTCAAGCTTTTCAAAACTACTTCGAAACTATGTTTAACTTGTGTTAACTTAGTCTAACTATCTATGCTGATACCCTTACTTTAAAATACAAAGTTACTAAGCAAATTCAAAATCTAAACTTTCCTCCTTATGTAAAAGATAGGTATGATTTTGCTTTAAGGTTCTATTTTTCCAAACTTCCACCATTACCAACCTGTGAATTTGGCTTGGACTTTAGGTCACCATTTCAAAATGGTACGCTTGTGGCTCTTTCAGAGTCTTAAAAAATGAATTAAAAAAAACTGCTTAAAGAGTAGTTTCGACTAAGTATGGTATACATAGTTATAAATGGTATATCCATGTTGATATTGAACATGTTCGAATTCTATCTACCAGTTTAACAGGTGAAACGTAGAACTCTTAGGAGCTTATTAACTTTCTTTTATGTTTCAATTTATTTACTTGTGTCGAATTATTGCTGCTAAACCTCTTATTCTAAAAGAGTCGAAGAAACAACAAATGGACACAACCAACAATGGTAAGAAGTCTAACCAACCAAAGGAAACAAAACAAGTAAACTTTCTAGACCTTTGTTCTTTTATAAGACCATAGGTATTTCTGTATTTCTTATTCATCTTGGTTCCTATTTTCTGAGTCGGAAATGAGGAAACAATTCCACCCCTAGAAGAAGCCTTGGAAAGAAAAAGCAGTTGCCATTTCTGATAGTGAAAAAACACAAGTTTAAACTTATTTCCAAATCTCTTCTACTTCTTCATACTCATTCTTTATTATACTAATAATTTCATATGCTTCAGTCTGAACCAGGAGCTCAAGAGGAAAATAATGATAGTGACAAAATTTTGGTTTCTACTCAACCTATACCTCCCAAGCATCCTAATGATTTAGTAGTAAAATTGGCAGCTTCATATATTAGAGATGCAGAGAAGAAAAAGGCTTATGCTGAAACTTCTAGATTTCGACAGACCAAGAAGAAAAATAAAAAAGGCCAGGTTCTTGAGGATGGTACACAAAAGAAATCGAGGAAGAAACTTGTTATCATTATTGATGACGTAGGAAATGAAGATGAAGAAGTCCCTCAAGTAAGTCAAAAGAGCACGGAGAGTCGAAAGAGGATAGAGCGAGCAAAGCAAACTCTTCCTGTTGAAAGCTCATAGGGTGAAAATTCAAGCCCTAGCTTCAAGGCAACTAAGGTATATTGAATTTCTTTTGCATCTCCTTTTTGACCTTCATCTCACAGTCTTATAATCTTATTCAACTTTTATCTTCATAGCAACGATAATTTTTCAGTTGTATTTCGTTCAACAAATAATGAGGCTCATGTAGACTCACAAGCACCACAAACACCACCTGACAATCCAGTCGAGGAAAACATCCGATGGTCCATATAATCACAAGTGTCTTTTACTCCAACAACTTTGTCAAAAGCCAATGAAAGTCCGATTTCGACTTTTTCATCGAACACTTCCAACAATACTCTAAATCAAAAAGCATTAAAAGACCCAAGAGACGGAGCATGTAGAAGCTTTTAAGATGATCATGGGCAGTCGAGGAATCATAGTTGAAAAGTCTCCATGTTCTCCAACTACTACAAGCCATGAACCTTCTAGTGAATCTTTTGATGCTTGATCCAACAATTGAAAATGAGGATTGTTGATGTGGATCACCTCCAGACTATCGAAGACAATCCTGCCTTTATCTATGAGATTAAGGCCTTGTTGAAACACCTGAACAATCCAGACACACCTAATTCCATTGTCGGATTTATCCTTGTGTTCGAGCCATTTCTTGAAAATATCGCTCAAAATGTCAAACTAATTGAATAAAGAATATATATATAAACTCGAATAGCAGAAAAATGTTATGTTTCACCAATGAGACTTATTCACTCAATCTCAAGGTCGGATCAATAAGTTGGAAATAATGGCTAAATAAGACAATGATCAGGTGACAACTTGCAATGCAAATTTTTTAAGCTGGACGAAACAAGTGGAAGAGTTGCAACGAAAAATTGAATAAGAAAAACAAAAGGAAGCTGAGATAGAAACTCCAAGATTGGCTTCTATTGGAGAAAACTTGATTCATGAAGCCTAGATTGGTATTCAACATCCCAAGGCTGCTCGTGCGCTGGAGAGAGAAGTCGACAAATTGAAGACTGGAGATGTTATGAATGACAAAAAGGTTCATCTTGCAAAGATGCGTTTAGAGAAGATGAAAGTTAACTTTCCATTTTTTAATTTTCAACTTCTGTTTTCTTTTCTGTATGACTGTATTATATGACTATTTGCCATTTTTGCATCTCTTAAGTTTTATTTTATGCTCTTTTAGCATAGTATTTCTTTATGGTTTATTCTTCTGCTATTCGAACTTCCTGCAACATAGACTTGTACTTCTTTTAAGTACTTCCCATTTATCCTTAGAAGTCAACTTTTAGGGATCAGTTCTTCAATTTCATATACGTTATTTGAAAACACCTGGCCGACTCGAAATGGACATTCCTAGTTTTGTATCCCTTACCTAAAGTCCTATCTTTTCGATCCATAAATGATCTATGGTGGAAACTATGAAAAGTAAGATTCTCTCGTCATAGTAGAGACCATGTTGACGCCTAGAAAATTTACCCAGAACAAAGTTCTTTCCACTTCATATTTAGAGACGCGAAATCCAACGTCTAAAAAGATATTGAAATATAGTGATCAAATATCATCTTTGATCCGTCTGATATTACTTTTTTTGTCTACCACTTAATCAAACATACTGTGTAATATCCGTTGTCGTTATTTATGATCTCAAACCATCCTTGCGACTTCTAGAATCTTTATAGGCGATCCTGCATATTGTTATCAGTTATAACCAGGTTACGCCTGTCTTTAAAACATTTGCTTCCATATGAACCTTAAACAAGAGTCTAATTTCCATTCTCAAATTCTATACATAACTTCTTCTTTTTTTCAATCATGTCCTATTTTTTATAGACAACAAGGATTTTATGTTGTGCCAATCAACTTTTTACGGCATGAGTTTGTTTTTTCGAACTTAGTATTTATTGGCTATGTTGTGTTATATAAATTTAAAGGGATAAAATTTAGTTCATACTTATCAAAAGGAGTAATGGTTCGTTTTAATTATCTATAACAATATAAAAAGTAATACTTTATTTTGGTGTAGTCTATTTTTCAACCTTTTTTACCCTTATAATATTGTGTAATTTATATAATAATTTTTAGGTTTAATTACAACTTTGTCTCCATGTAACTTTTTTCTTGATTTTGATCCCTCCATTTTAAAAATCATTATTTTAGTCCTTTTTTAAATATTGTGTTGAATTTTAGTCCCCCTTTAAATTTGAGAGTATTTTTTAATAAGCTGACCCTATTTTTGCTTATGTGTTACTGCAAATTCAATATTTAAATATTCCATGTCTTTTTATTATTAAAAATTTATGTTATTTGTTTTTTAATTCTTAGAAATTACTTTTTTTTGTACTTTTATTTGTAACTTTTTTTAATTCACAGAAATTACTCTTTTTTTTATAATTTTTTTAAATGAAATCTAATGCTTAGAAATTATTTTTCTATATATTTTTAATAGACTAATATTTTTCTATATATTTAATGCAAAATAATTCATTCTCATAAACTGTTTGGGCCGCAAGCCCATTTTATCCAAGCTTTAGCCCAGTATTTAAATTTAAAGTTATATTATAGTATCTATTATTGAGCTACATAAACAATACCCTTATTTGTTGAAAAATTAATGCGGGATTTATGAGAAACAAAATAAACACTGCAACAAACCATACAATAAAAAAAAGCTATGGCAATTTCATCCTTTGAAACTATAATCCAAGCTGGGATTTCTACTAACACCATAATCCATGGCAATTTCATCCTTTGAAATCATAATCCAGGCTGAAATTTCTATTAGTAAACTAGAACTAAATTGAATTGAATTTTGTCTTCCTGCTAATAACTCCATAGCATACATCCTTTAGCAAAGAAAGAAACCCTTACGAGTGCGAGCAACTTCTATGCCAATAACGTATCTAAGTTGTTAAGATCCTTGATATGAAATGTTGTAATTTTTTTTTATGGGATGAAATGTTGTGATTAGATGGCACTTAAATTCATAAAACGCAAGCAAGCCATTACCTATTAGTATCGGGTCAAAAACATAAATGAACAAACTTGTGTAATTAGAACATGATGATTTTGTGAACAAATAACTATGAAAAATCATTGGTGATTAAGAAGGTAGACAATTTAGAAAACCATTGTCTGCTCTCTTGCTTTGTTTTGTTTCTCATATAGTCCCACGTTGATTTTTCAACAACTAAGGTTAGTGTTTATATAGCGCAATAATAGATGCCATAATGTAAAATTGCATATTGGGCTAAAGCTGGGACAAAATGAGCTTGTGGCCCAAAAGTTTCATTTTAATTAATTATTATCTTAAGAAATTAAATTAAAATTATTAATTATTAAAAGTACCTAGAAAAATAATTGCTAAGCCGGTGTTCAGTTTTTTTTTTTTTTTAAACTGGAAGACTTTAAAAAAAGTGTTTTCAATTTATATCTTTTTGGGTGTTTTGAAATTTTTTTTGAAATGAGAAATTTTTTTTTTTAAAAATATAACTGTTCTGGACTGGGCCGAGCAGGCCCAACCTTGGTTACCAGCCGAGCAGGCCCAATCCTCTTGGCCCAACCATAGGGCAACCGATTAAGGCTGTCCCCTCGCGAGGACCCAAACCGAGCAGGCTCAATCCTTTTGGGCCCGTTAACTGGATAACCGCCAAGAGTTATCCACGCGTGAAGACCACGCGTCACGTCCCAGCGAAGGATTCGGTCAACCGCTTCCGAACCCTACGCTATGTGCATCCAGAACGTGGGTCTCCTGCTGACTCAGCCCTAGCGTGGGACGTTCTGGCAGTTCCCTAGCACGTGGGCATCCAATTGGATCTGGCCCAATTAGGGAACCTTGGCCCAGCGCTGGGGGCTATAAATACCCTCATTCACTAGAGGGTCAGGTATTCTATTCTCAACTCTAAACCTCTTTCTCTGATAGCTACTGACTTAAGCATCGGAGAACCTTGCAGGTACCCCCCCATCTTGCTCTTCAAGCCAGATACTGCGCCTTGACGATCCTTCTGATCAGGTACGATCAGTGGCGCCGTCTGTGGGAACTTGCTCCCCCTTCTTTAACAAAGATCAAAGCACAACCTTTCACCATCGTCATGGCCAACAACAACACACCCAGTCCTGATCCCTTTGTCCTGGAACAACTGATCGAAGATTCCAGCCGCGAACTGACAAACCGCCGCCGGCAGGAACGTGCTTTTACCGGACAGAGGCAACAGACTCAGCACATTCAACACGTCCGCGGCCTTCAACAAGTCCAGAACGTCGAACAAACCCGTCCTGAAGGACAGGTTCAGAACGGGGAAGACGGGCAGACCCGGCCCCAGACTGAACCAGACCAGCTCCAAGTGGTGAATGAAACTGATACCCGAGACGGGCAACACGCTTCCTCGTTCACCCACACCTCTGACAGACGAAGAAGCCGTAGCCCGGACGAGGAGGAACAGATCAACATTCCCGAGGGCGCTGATCCGACTGCCATTCTCTTACTCAAAGAGCTGCAGAAGACCAACCGCCTCATCCGCCAACAGGGCGACCGCATCCACGACCTGGAAAGGAGGCGACGATATCGCTCCCCCCAACGGAGGCGCCATCGATCCCGTTCCTATTCCTCTTCGCGGTCTCCCCCGAGGAGAAGTCGCAAGCGCAGTCCATCTAGGTCTCGTTCCCCCTCGAGGAGAAACCGGCGCCAGCGGTCTTATTCCCGCTCTCCACCTCGGAAGACGCGGAAGAACCAGAAACCTGAAACCACTGAAGCCAAAGATCTCTCACCCGAGCAGGAGCACCAAGGCCCCTCCAAAGCCGTGCAGAAAGTCCGCGAGCATTCTCCAAAAGACAACCGCAGAATCTCGGGCAAACCACGCACTAAGCCCCAGCGGGGCAGACATTCAAACTCCCCCGAACCCAGCGACGAAGAGGATTTCCGCAGTCCCTTGTCCGAGCAAATCCGGCGTGTTCGTCTTCCCCGGGGGATGGAAAAACCACCAGCCTTGGACCACTATGACGGGACCACCGACCCCGATGACCATATAAGGAGCATCGAAGCCGTTATGGACTACCACGTGGTACGTGGATCCATCAAATGCCGCATCTTTCCGACCACACTAAGGAAAGGCGCGATGAATTGGTACAGGAATCTTCCCCCTAACTCCATCCACTCCTGGACCGAACTGAAGGATCTTTTCCTAAGCCACTTCACCGCGTCTCGTCGGCAACCGAAGTCAGAAGCAAACCTTGAGGCAGTAATCCAAGGTACCAACGAATCTTTGAGAGACTACCTCGACAGGTTCAACAAAGAAGCTGTCCAAGTGCAGACCGCGGACTACATGAAAAGGTACCTACTCGAACGAGGGCTCCTCCCCGGAAGCGACTTCAAAAAGGCCATCAAGATTGAGGAGGTCCACTCCATGAACGCCCTCCTTCGCAAGGCTCAGGCCTTCATCAGATATGAGGAAGCAGAGGCTGCGGCCACTAGAGCATCACGGGACAACGATGCCGCTCGCAGTTCCCACCATGAGCCCTCAACTGCGAGGCGCGGGCACGAGAGAAGGAAAGACGACAGGTCTCTCGACACCAAAGAACGCCGGGGATCTTCTGGTCGTTTCAACGAATATACCCCGCTGAACGCCTCACGGGAAAGGATCCTAGCCGAATGCCAAAACACTGACTTCAAAAAGTCGAACATCAGACCCCCGAAGTCAAACCCCGCAAGGCCAGGAACCGACAAGTCCAAGTACTGCAAATACCACAGGAGCCATGGACATATGACCGAGGATTGCATTCACCTCAAGGACGCTATTGAAACACTGATCAAGGAAGGTCGCCTTTCAAAATACACACAGAAAGGGGAACCTTCCCGGAGGGACGACCACAGAAACTCTGACGAGGGGAATTCGCCGGACAACAGGCCCCTACAGGTAGCCCTGTCAGTAACCCGACCTGAAGATTTCATACCATCGGTCGGGGCACCTGCTGCACTCAGCAAATGGGAAGGATTCCCATTCGCCATGGTCGTCTCCAACGGCGGAGATCCGGGCTCTCTCACCATCAGTTCAGTGAAGAGAAAGTTCGATGAGCTGCTCAGTGCCAACGCAGACCTCGGCCCCACACTGAGAAAGTTCCGAGGGAAATCTGAACCAATCACCTTCTACCTGGAAGAACTACCCGGCGGAGCTCCAAACGCCACGATTCCTCTGCTCGTCCGAGCAAGAATGGCGAACTTCGATGTTCGGCGGGTCCTAGTCGATGAAGGCAGCTCGGTCGACATCATGTACTCCCATCTCTTCCAGACACTCCAGCTGGACGACTCACACCTCACTCCCTACGTAGGTTCGGACCTTCAAGGCTTCAACGGAGCTACCACTAAACCATGGGGCTACGTCGAGCTGATTGTCACTTTCGGAGAAGGGGAGGCTTCCAGGCAAGTCAAAACTAGGTTCTTGGTGATCGACTGCAAAACCCTGTACAACTGCATCATCGGACGCCCCACTCTGGCCGAGCTGACCGCCGTACCCTCCACAGTCCACCTAAAGATGAAGTTCTACACGAGGACCGGACGAGTGGCCACCATCAACGCCGATATTGAAGCAGCCAGAAGAATCTTCGACGCTTCCGTCAAAGGATTGGAACTCATCGCTCCGCCGACCAGCTCCAACAAAAAGCCAAGGGCCGAAGACAAGCATCCTCGAGAAGACCAGCTTCAGACAACCAACGTCAGCTCGGTCGACCTGGACGCCCGGTTTGCAGAAGAAGAACAGAAGACTGGGGAAGAGTCGAGATCTAAATCACCTCACCCCTTCCGACCAGTTCCGGACGGAGATTTCGAGCTGGTCCCCTTGGGCGAAAACCCTGACAAAGCAGTGAAAATCGGTAAGGGGATCCCAGACCTTCCGAGGAAGCAGCTCATAGCCTGTCTTCGAGCCAATGCTGATCTGTTCGCTTGGAGCGCCGCGGAAATGCCCGGACTCGACCCTGAGGTCGCCTGCCACCACCTCTCCATCAATCCAGCCGCAAAGGCCGTAGTTCAACGTAGGCGTCGGCAGTCTCCCGAGAAAGCGGAGGCTGCCGAGAAAGCTGTAAAAGACCTCTTAGAGGCAAATTTTATTTCCGAGGCCAAGTATTCAACTTGGCTCTCAAACGTTGTACTCGTTAAGAAATCTAATGGAAAATGGAGAATGTGTGTTGATTATACTGATGTTAACCGGGCATGTCCAAAAGACGCCTATCCGTTACCAAACATTGATAGACTGGTCGACAACTCGGCCGGCTATAAATTATTATCTTTTATGGATGCTTATTCAGGTTACAACCAGATCCCGATGGCGAGGAGCGACAAGCAGTACACGGCGTTCATGACCGAGTCGGGCAATTACTACTACAACGTAATGCCCTTCGGTCTCAAAAACGCGGGCTCCACGTATCAACGGATGATGAACAAAGTGTTCCAAGGGGAGA
Source organism: Vicia villosa (assembly GCF_029867415.1). Classification (NCBI taxonomy): domain Eukaryota; kingdom Viridiplantae; phylum Streptophyta; class Magnoliopsida; order Fabales; family Fabaceae; genus Vicia; species Vicia villosa. The sequence goes on from NC_081181.1 coordinate 211,046,256, forward strand.
TCGGCGACACCCTCGAGGTATACATGGACGATATGATCGTCAAGTCTCGGGGGGATACCGACCACACCTCCCACCTCGAGCGCGTATTCGAACGGGCCAGATCCTGCAAAATGCGCTTCAACCCGGAGAAATGCACATTCGGCGTCCGAGCAGGAAAATTCCTCGGTTTCTATCTGACCGAACGGGGAATAGAAGCCAACCCGGATAAATGCCGAGCGTTCTCCGAGCTCCCGACTCCCAACAATAAAAAATCCATCCAAGTATTAAACGGGATGCTCACTGCGCTATCACGTTTCGTCGCGAAATCCGCCCAGCACGCCCTCCCTTTCTTTAAACTGCTACGCAAAGAAGCAGCCTTTGAGTGGTCCGAGGAGTGCGAGCAAGCACTAGCACACCTCAAACAAGTACTTTCCTCGCCACCCGTCCTTTCTCGACCCGACGACAACGAGCCTCTGTACCTTTACCTGGCCGTCTCAAACGAGGCAGTCAGCGCGGCTTTGATCCGAGAAACCGTAGACGGGCAAAAACCTGTGTATTTTACCAGCAAAGCCCTACAGGGACCCGAGGTACGATACCAACAGATCGAGAAAGTCGCCATGGCCCTAGTAATAGCGGCTAGGAGGCTACGATACTACTTCCTCGCTCACACAATCTTCGTTCGGACGGATCAACCCATCAAACAACTCCTCAGCCGACCAGACATGGCCGGCAGAATGTTAAGATGGTCCCTCGAGCTTTCGGAATTCGACGTACAGTACGAGAGCAGGAAGGCGTTAAAAGCTCAGGCGCTGGCGGACTTCGTAGCCGAAATGACCTCTATCACCGACTCACCCTACGCAACTAAAGACAAGTGGACCATCTACGTAGATGGCGCCTCAAGCAGCTCGGGCAGCGGGGCTGGCATTATCTTGGAAAACGGCGAGGGTCTTATCATAGAGGTATCTTTGGTCCTCTCCTTCAACACGTCAAACAACCAGGCCGAGTATGAAGCCCTCCTCGCGGGACTGCGACTCGCCGAGGACATAGGAGCACGAGAGGTCAAGATCTACACTGATTCCCAACTCGTCGCATCTCATATCAGCGGCGACTACCAAGCCAAAAACGACGTACTCGCCGAATATCTCACGCTCGTCAAAGATAAGATGAAAAAATTCGCCAAAGCGGAAGTTGAGCATATCCCCCGAGAACACAATTCGCGCGCCGACATACTGTCCAAACTTGCGAGCACGAGAAAGAAAGGGGGAAACAAATCAGTTATCCAAGAAATTCTGCCCAGGCCAAGTGTAGGCGCAAACGCGCGAGCTCCACAGATATTCGCCATCGGGGACAACCAATGCTGGATGACCCCAGTATACAACTTCCTCACAAAAGATGAGCTCCCCGCCGACGCGAAAGAAGCCTCAACAATTAAGAGACGAGCGTGCTCATACACTGTCCTCGAAAACAAGCTATACCGACGAGGTTTCTCCATCCTCCTCCTTAAATGCATCGACGCCTCGCAAGCACTAGAGGTACTCCAGGAACTCCATGATGGAATCAACGGCCAGCACCTCGGTGGACGATCACTAGCTAGGAAAGCCCTCAGAGCTGGCTATTATTGGCCGACCATGCAGCAGGACGCCAAAGAGTACGTCAAGAAATGCGACAAATGCCAGCGTCACGCCGACATGCACCTGGCACCCCCGAACGAGCTCAAATCTCTCTCCTCACCTTGGCCTTTCTCTACGTGGGGAATGGACCTCCTCGGACCTTTCCCGGTCGGCTCCTACCAAAACAAATACCTGGTGGTCGCTGTAGATTACTTCACAAAATGGATAGAAGCTGAAGCACTCGCTAAAATCACATCCCAAAACGTACTCCGATTCTACAAGAGGAACATACTCGCTCGATTCGGAGTACCACAGGCGATAATCACCGACAACGGCACCCAGTTCACGGACAGAAAATTCCAGGAATTCGTGGCCAAACTCGGGACAAAGCAGCACTTCACTTCAGTCGAGCACCCCCAAACCAACGGACAGGCCGAAGCCGCCAACCGGGTCATCCTCCGCGGATTGAAGAGAAGGCTGGGCGAGGCGAAAAAAGCTTGGGTCGAAGAACTACACAGCGTCCTCTGGGCATACAGGACGACCTCGCATTCAACCACGGGCGAAACACCATTCAGGCTAACCTATGGCACAGAAGCCGTGATCCCCGTGGAGATCCGAGAACCGTCTCGTCGGACTGAGTCACCTCTAGAGGAAGAGCTCAACGATGAAGCCGTGAGAGAGGAGCTCGACATGGTCGAGGAGATCCGAACAGGATCCTCCCTGCGAGAAGCGAAATTGAAACAACAAATAGCGTTAAGACATGACACCAAAGTCGTCAAGCGCTCCTTCGAAGTCGGAGACTTAGTGCTCCGTAGGAACATGAAAGATTCGCGCGAAGGCAAACTAGCCCCAAATTGGGAAGGTCCGTACCGAGTGTACGATAAAACCGAAAACGGTGCATATTACCTCGAGAACCTTCTCGGCGAAAAACTAGCTCGACCTTGGAATGCTGAAAAACTCAGACGCTACTACAGTTAGAAACCTAACACTACCCGACCGCTCGTGACGAACACGAGGAAGGTACGGGCAAGGACTCGCGCCATGGTACAAGCGCGTATGCTCCACGACAGCTTCAGTCGGATAACCCTACTAGGAGGCAAAGCCGACTACACGGCGGGCCTTACACACAGACCTTCCGTGGAAGTACCTGCACGGCAGAACCCCAGCTCGCGATGGGATCGTTCACGCCGCGAGCACCTGGCCGCGACCGCGGCCTCGCGCTCGCTTAAAGCGCACACCTGCTCTGCGCACCCGGACCGTTCCCCACACGCCCGGGCCATAAACCTCGGTCGAGCACAAACGTAATTCAAGCATAAACACAATACATCAGATAAACACAAATAAACATTGGAGCATAAACTATTAAAAACCGACCAAATTGGCCGGAGATATCCAAATATTACAAAAATTATCCGGGCATCACCCAACTAGCTACCTTGGCACGCAGGCCACAAAATGCTGGCACGCAGGCCACAAAACATCGGCACGCAGGCCATAATAATAAAAATGGTCAAACATCGCCATCTTCATCCTCGGCCCCGTTGTCCTCATCCTGAGGCCCCTCCTCGTCTTCCCAGTCTTCGTACTCCGGGTTTGGCTCAATTCGTCCGTCCGCGACCTTGTGGTATGGGCCAATGCCCTTCGTCACCAGACGAGGGTTGAGGACCCTCAGCTGATCCACGGCAATTTTGAAACCGGCCCCCAGGGTGGCAACACAATCAATCTCCAGCTCCCTCACCTTGCCCAGAAGCTGCGAACGGGTCACCAAGGCTTTCTCGTCTTCATCCTCCTCAGCAGCAGGAAGATGAGACCTCTCTAGCTCAGCGACCCGCTCCCGGAGCCGTTTCCCCTCGGCCTCCAGCTCCACGACTTTGTTCCGCTCCTTGACGAGGTCCTCCACTATGCCGCTCTGGACTTCGTACTTGTCCTTATACTGCTCGAACTCATGCTCTAGCTTATCATACTTGGTCTGAAGAGCTTCATAGTATTTTTGAGGACAGACATTCTGAGCATTGAGAGCCAAGGCCAAGGCGGCCACCCTCATCATCCCCTCGAGGTCCTCGGACAAATCCTTATCTCGAACCGCCCGGTCCCGCCTAAGGATGTGCCTCACCTCCTCGCGCTCGAGGAGCACATTCCTCTCCGAGAAAATCCCCCTGCGCAGAGTGCAAGAAGGCAGCACAATGTCTTCCTCGGAGGGGTCGTCAATTATGAGAGGGCGAAGCTCTGGAGTCCCCTCGTTCTTCTGCTTTTTCCCGGCTGGCGACCCTCGCGAGGCCATCCCAGCTGAAGAAGGAGAACCACTGTCGGGAGCACCAACAGCAGCCGCTTTGACCTCCTCGACCCGCGATCGCTTCACGGACACCTTGATGGCCCCCTTGTTCTTTGCCCGCATCTTAGTAACCTTCTCCTGCAAGTCGGCCATTTTTCCTGCAAAATAAAGAGTTAGAACCAGCAAGATATTGCTCGAACAAATAATAGCTGTCTTACCTAACAAAATCATAGCATCCCCGTAATTCTTGCACTCGAGGACTGCTTTAGTATTAATGTACCGGGGCTCCATCATAGGACTTCCATCCTCCTCAAACAGGGGATCCCCGTTGGGATACGTGCACATGGCCGGCCTGAACCCGTCCACGAAAGAAGCGAGCCGCCGATACCCCCCCGTATCGCGCTCGTTGAGATCCTCATCACGAAAGATATAGTAGTCGGTCCCGCGCTCGAAATGGTCCGGCTGCCACTCCAACGGGAACCGAGCAGAGGGACCCACCTTCTTCACCCCGTCCTCGATATACTCGCGCTCCTCGAACAGGTGGTTCTCGGCCTCGAGGGTGAGGGGCTTAACCAAAAAATACCGACTCTTGAAGTGCTTGATAGAGTCCTGATAGATTGCGAACAGCTTCTTCGGCTGCTTAAACGACACCCAGCTCCACTTGCCATCCTTGTCGCGCAACCTCTGCAAGTGGAACACCCTGAAGAGGAGAGGCAGAGTCGCCTCCACATCCAAGTACCCACACACGATCTCGAAGGCCCTTAAGAACGCCAGGGCGTTAGGATGAAGCTGGGACGGGCACAAGCGTAACCAGCCAAAGACGCTCCTTTGCAAGAGAGTGAAAGGAAGACGAAGACCGGCCTCCTTAAAGACGAACTCGTACATCGCGAAACGAGGACCGGAGAATTGCGAGCAAATCCTCTGGTGAGACTTAGGCGCGAAACCACCCCAAGAAGGCTCCTCTCCTTGGTCAAGGTCCTCGAGCACGCTGAAGGCTTCCTTAGGACGAGTCGTGAAGCGAGATGCAATCGTCCTCGGAGAAACAGCCACCCATTCTTCGAGCGCAATTGGGGAGGATTCGACGACGGGGATACTCTCTTGCGAACCAGCAGCTTCATCCCCATCTGAAATGTCGAAGACGACATCCTCCTTATTCTCGTCAGCCATTTACCTGAAAAGCAGAGGAAACCGTGAATTCGACTGGTCAAATCCACCCTTCCACCGCAAGTCAAGTGAAAGGGCGAGGAAGATAGACGAGGAAAATTCCCCCAATCATCAAATAGCCGACGAGCCAAAGCTCCCTCAGCCTAGTCATCGCACGCAGCAGAGGTCGGCAGATTCATAACCTCGCCGGGACACACATCCCTCGCTCCTCGCGCCCTCCATACTATTCCCTAATAGTCCCAAAAGCTAGACGCCTCATTCAAACGTTCTAGCTCCAATCACTCAAAACTCACTCGGCAAGCACATGAGATAAGCAACTATTTTCTAAGTCTACTCGGCCAACTCATAATCCCCGCTCGTCACACTCATCAATCATGCTCGCCACACTCATCAATCATGCTCGCCACACTCAAAACTAATGCATAAAATGTTAAGTAAATACATAAAGCAGACGAGGAACTTACTTGAAGGAAACGAAGAAAGTGTGAACGTGACGAGGGGAGAGCAGTGAGCGAATCCTGGAAGTTTAGAAAATGTTAAGTGTCAAATGAGTGTTCACCTCACTCCTTATATAGGAAAAGAAAGCCAAGGGGTGTCATGTTGGCCTAGGCAGCCTAGGAGACGCCATCATTGCCTGCACCCAATGGCGGCTTCCCCCACGAGAGCGTGCCACGTGTCTCGAGATCCTTGAGAACCCCAAAAGGCGCCTCTGCTGTCACCCCTAGAAACGGCGCAATAATGACCTCCGCCTGCACAGCTGACACCTGTCAATCAGTGACGAATGGCTACCAAAACTTAGAAAGCCGAGGACAAGGTTTTGAGGTCCTTACCCGTGCTCGGCTAAACCTCCTCGAAAAGCCTAGGATTCGGAGTCGTTACCTCCTCGTTAAAGTCATCGCCCTCATAAGGCCAATAACTTGGGGGGCTCCTGTTCTGGACTGAGCCGACCAGGCCCAACCTTGGTTACCAGCCGAGCAGGCCCAATCCTCTTGGCCCAACCATAGGGCAACCGATTAAGGCTGTCCCCTCGCGAGGACCCAAACCGAGCAGGCTCAATCCTTTTGGGCCCGTTAACTGGATAACCGCCAAGAGTTATCCACGCGTGAAGACCACGCGTCACGTCCCAGCGAAGGATTCGGTCAACCGCTTCCGAACCCTACGCTATGTGCATCCAGAACGTGGGTCTCCTGCTGACTCAGCCCTAGCGTGGGACGTTCTGGCAGTTCCCTAGCACGTGGGCATCCAATTGGATCTGGCCCAATTAAGGAACCTTGGCCCAGCGCTGGGGGCTATAAATACCCTCATTCACTAGAGGGTCAGGTATTCTATTCTCAACTCTAAACCTCTTTCTCTGATAGCTACTGACTTAAGCATCGGAGAACCTTGCAGGTACCCCCCCCATCTTGCTCTTCAAGCCAGATACTGCGCCTTGACGATCCTTCTGATCAGGTACGATCAATAACTATTTATACAACGGTATTTTAGTAAAAAAAAATTCGTTTAAAGGTATGAGTACAATTGCAGGGTTAGAAAGTAAAATTTCCCTCTTTAATCCATAGAGATAATTTCTCTTGGTATTATTTTCCTTCTTAGTGGGTTGAGGTTGACTTTCACTCTCTGCTAAAAAATTAAATTGAATTTCCATTTTTTATCATTAACACATATATTGAGGTGTTTATAACATGCAATTGTTATAAATTTTGAACTATCAAATTTAGATCATACAGGAGTGAAGATTCATCTTAATTCTTGAAAAATAAACTCAAATTTAATTTTTAAATAAAAATGATTCTTAATCGTTGAAAAGAAAAATCCGACGTTATTGAATGACTTTGATTAAATACTAAAGAAAAATTGGTGTAAAGTTGTTTTACATTATCCGTTAGTCATAATCGTTAAATTATTATAATTATTTAGGTTTTTATTTAATCACGTATAAAATATTACTTATAAATTGTTCTAATATATTGACCGTTTAAAAAATTTTATACTGACAATACATGACAATTAATTTTAAAATTAAATTGTTCAAGATTTTTTTACTACAAGGTCCAAAATTGTTAGGATAGTTATTTAATTTTTTAACCCTCGTTCAAGTAACTCAAAATTGTATTCATTTTCCTTTTCAAAATCATAATTTTTTAAAGGAAAAGTTAACGAGTGTCTCTGGAACAATGGTTAAGAAATTAAAAAGATAAATTAGACATTAGTTAACAGATTGAAAAAATAATTTTTTAAATAAAAATATGTGTATTTAATGTATTAAAAATATAAATATTTAACTTTTTAAAATAATATTGTATTTATTCAATACATTAAATATATAATAGAGATTAATTGTTATGCACTGTTAGTGTAAAACTTTTTACACTATCAATATATCACAACCACTCAATTATATTACTTTTAAAAAAATTAAAATAAAAATCAAACATTTTCAATTGATTAACGGTTGTAATTTTACTGATAGTGTAAAACTTCTTTACACCGTCAGTGTATTCCAATTAAATTCTATATGATATATTTTTTATTTAGAATTTTTAGCCGTATTCTTACGAGCACTAGTTAACATGACTTTTTCTTAATTGATATATTTATGGACAAAACTTATGTACAATTCTTTAGGTGTGATTCTTACTATTTTCTAATAAAAATATGACAAATATACTTAAATATGATTTAGTGAATGAAAATAGGAGAAATTTGCATACGTGTAACGGAAAATTATACACATGTTATATTTTTATTGAAAAAAAGTAAGAACCACACCTATAGGATTGTACTTAAGTTTTATCCTATATTTATTTGCTGCTTAAAAAAAAAACATGACTTTTTCTTTTTAATTTTAAAAAATATCCGTCACCAAACTTTTAATACTTTAATGAGGCTTTACTATTTAGAAGGAAACACCTAAAAGTAGTTGAATTTTTATGTTGGCAATACAATAGCATAGTTTCGAAGAAAGGAGCATAAGAAGAGTCGTTTTGCATGTGATGATGACCAGATATTGTTGAATTGAAGTGGTTTTTCTTTTTTAGGAAAATAGAATTAAAGTCGTTGAAGTCTCTGTAAAAGTTGTTGAAAGTCTGTAGCGCTTTGCGGTTGCACGTTCATGAGAAAAAAGCGGCGAAACGAAGATATTTTGGAATGTGAAACTGTGAGAATTAATAAGCTGCAATGTTGTGGATGCACAATTATTTGATTATTGACCGTACGGGTACGACTAGATATTTTTAGAAAAACTAAAGAAGGGTACGGTCACTATAATTTTTTTAAAATTATATTTATAAAATTTCATTATGAAAATATATGATAATCAAAATTAGATCGGACCGGTCGGTTCTACAAATTAGATCGGAATCCAAAACTTCGGTATGGTTGGACCTAAAAAATGACATGTAGATAAACCGGGATTTAAATCGAAAATCCAATTAAAAACCGGTTAAAAATTGAAAAATCGATGGTTTAAATGATTTCTAAGGTCTGACTGAATTTTGTTTTTGATTTATAAAAATATGATAAAAAAATTTTGTTTTGAATCAAAATAATGTTTAATTTAATATTTTTTTTCTTTCTTCAATCACTCTAATACACATTGCCGTAGAAAAACCAAGTAAAAACTATTTTCAATTAGATAATAAACGTAGATTTTATATAATAATCTATAATAAAAAAATACAATAAAATACCGTGTAACACATAACATATGAGAAGAGAAAATAACAAGATAATAATGTGAACTAATAATTGATAAAGTAATTAAATTATTAATTATTATTATTATTATATTAAAATGAAAATTTTGGACCAATCTACCAAATGTATTAAAAATATAAAAAAATGGTAAAATACTAAAGAAAATTATTAAATTTTTATTATAATGATTTGTGATTAAGTCTCTTAGCCTAGACATCTGTCGTGCCTCTTAGGCGTGATTTCTGTGTTTGATCTCGCTCGAAGTCAAGCAATGTTTTAATTAGCATGAGAAATATAAGTCCCCTAGGCAAAGTTATAAGTATTCCGACTGATGAGACAATAAGTCCTTTAGGTAAGGTGCGGACCTCTCGAGAAAAACTTGTGAGTGTGCTTAAGTCATGGGATTAAGTCTCTTAAGCCCGACTTCGATTGTGCCTCTTAGGAATGATTTTTGTGTATGATCCCGACCGAGGAAACACTAAGTTCCTCAGACGAAGTTATATGTAGTTCGGATGATGAGACAATAAGCTCCTTAGACGAGGCAATGGGCCTTTTGCATGGGACTTCATTCAAGCCGTTAGACAAGAATTTGAAGGTGGAGAAAAAACACAAGAAATGGAGGGTTTGAATTGTGTTCTTCAATATTTATTCCCTTTCTATAAAACTTTTCTTTCTTCTAGTATCTCATCTTTTTGGACATGCTTTAAATAATATTGCGGAAGCATAACAATGCTTAATCAATGAGATATACATGCATTTAGTTTCTTTTCTTCCTCAGAACTTCTAACTTTGTTAAGCACAATCCTGAATAAGGACTGCATGGAAATTCTGGGTTAAATGAAGGTTCGGAAAGTAAAAGACACATTCATTTTTATCCTGGTTCACCTTCTCAACAAGGCTACCTCCAGTCCACCCTTCTCAGGTGATTTTGCCTCTCTTAGCGAGGACTTAATCCACTATAACCAAAACTGATTACAAATGCACAACCAACTGTCATGACTAACAATACAGTGCACAACCAACTGTCGTGACTAACAATACAATACACAACCAACTGTTGTGACTAACTACAATGAACTGTTCAGTGATCTGTCATCTAGGAGGATTTCCACAATGACCACAGTCATTGTCATCTCAAGCTTCTGACCTTTACTTGGTCACTTAAGGAATAATGGATATTAAGTTTGGTTACAATACGATGCTTCTCAACAAGCAGATTTTTTTGTTATCTAGGTACATATTATTTTTACACACTGACAAGTAACCACTTCTAATGTCTAAATAAGTGATTAGAAGATTCTTAAGATATAACACAATATAAGTAACAACTCTTGTGTCATATGTATTCTTACAAGAATTATCTTGTAGTTTTCTTGTCTTTATCTTCAGGAAGAGATCTTCACTTCTTTATTGATAAGCAGAGTAAGAACATTAACTCTTTGTATTGAGTGCTTCTTTAATTTGATCTTCGTCTTTATTTTTCTGAAAGCAGATTAAGAGCAACAACTCTTGTTTTAAATTGCTTCTTGTGTAATGATCTTCCTTTTCACTTTTGATACTGATCATGGAGCTTGTCAAGCTAAAAGCAGATTAATGAACTAAAGCAAACATACAACACTCTAGAGCAACAACTCAGTGTATTTAGTTTCTTTAGCCATCTAATATGAGGATTTAATATATTGATCATGTATGTGTGGATTTCTTTCAGATATATTTCTAACTTTCATTACTCCACTGGAGCATACTGCATAACATGCAGAATCTTCTTTTCTTCACTCGGTTTTTCTCTATATGGACATGTTGTAGTACTTGAAACACACTTACTTTCTTACTTTTCTTCTTTTTGTATTTGTGGAACTCTTTAGTGTAACTTGGTGCAATTATGCATGCATTACACACTTTTGATTTGAAGCTCTTGTTCTTTTATATGCAATTGAATAGTACCGTTGGAGCATTTTGAATGTTTCAATAAATGCATTGTAACACGTGTACTGCAAGGAGATGCTTCCAAGGCATATCTTATCTTGAATATAGAGATAATTTGTAAGCTGAGCTTGTATCTACTTTCGCGTGGTTCCAAGGTTCACATGTGACTTTATGATTATTGTTTTTATTGATCATTGTGTTTGGCTAATAGATGTATTGGATGTGCTGAAACTTATTTCTTCGGAACTTCTGATCTATCTTTTGGACCTTCTCTGAACTTCATGCTTGTTTCATATCCTGCATGTTGAATGAGTCTTGTAGGAACATCTGTACACTTAATGAAACTATTAGTAATAAAATTGTTACTCATAAAATATATGCTTGTTATCATCAAAACCAGATTATGAACAAAGATCCCAATCTTGTTCTAACAGAATTGTGATTAAATCTCTTAAACTAGACTTCGGTCGCACCTCTTAGGCCAGATTTCTATGTTTGATCACGCCCAAGGAAACACTAAGTCCCTCAAGCCAGGTTTTAATTATCCAGGGAGATCTAAGTCCCTCAGGCGAAGATATATGTAGTCAGGCTGATAAGACCATAAGTCCCTCAAACAAGGTGTTGAGTAGCTCATTTGTATTGCCCTAAGGGGCGGCAAGGATCTTCTATTTGAAGTCTAACGAATATCGCCTCTCAAAGGGCTAAAAGGCTCTCCACTATGAAATCCAACAAGTATGTCTCAAAAGGCAGCAAGGTTCTTCATTTAGGAAGTCCAACAAATATTACCTCAAAGGGCGGTAAGGATCTTCAGTATGAAGTTCAATGATCATTTCCTCAAGAAACAACAAGCACTACTACAAAACACGCAAACAATAACGCCTAAGTCACCACGATTCTTTCAAACACCGTGGTGAAATCTCTAAACTCAGGCACTAACATTCTTTTTTATTTTTTAATTAAAAATTGTTAGGATATAATAACTGTTGATGACCTCAGCATGGTGATACAATCCAACTTTTATGGGTTCAAACCTCAACGCTCAAATATTGTATTAAAGCGCGTATTTTCTTTTTTAATTATTTTTAAATAAAAAATAAAGGAATATCACTACGGTTGTTTTGTCCAACCATTGTGATATATATATATATATATATATATATATATATATATATATATATATATATATATATATATATATATATATATATATCACAGCTGTTGGTAATGACAACCATTGTTTCGCTTATTTACCTATATATAAGTGAATTAACTCTCGTTTCTTAACAATATTGCCGTATCTTTCACAGTAAAACCCTAGCACTCATTTTTTCTATTCTTCTTTGTCATTAGCGTTCTTATTCTACAGTATAGCCGTCACGATTGTTCTTCATAGATAAATGTATTCTTCTCCCTTATTCTCTCATTTTCGTGTATGTTGTTGTTATGTTTCACATGATTTTCATATGATTTTATTATTGTTAGATAGTTTATGGTTTTTTATTCTTGTATGTTGTTGTTGATAAATGTAGATAAATGTTTGTTGACATTATTTTCATATTATTTACTTTGGTTTCATATGTTTTGTTGTTCCTTGTTATAGTTTACAAATATTTTTCCATATTTTATCTTCTTTGTGTATGTTGTTGTTATGTTAATGTTATTGTTATGCATGTTGATAAAATTTGTTGGATTACAATGTCATGCTAGTTTATGTTAACATGCTGTTTTTTTTATGGTGTTTGTAGGATTCAAATTCACATAGTATGGTTATGGTTCACATGATGGTTTGTGGTTTACATGATGGTTTGTGTTTCACATAGTATGAGAAAAAATACAAGGAGGGTGAAGCTATCCATCCTCCTTTATTTTTTTCATAGTAACACAAGTAGATCAACTTCAACTTTATTATAAGACAATCATTTTTTCATTTTCTCCCAATATATGTTAATTAATGGATATTTTTATTGATAATGTTGTTAATGAGTTTGTTATATCATACGTGATTGCTTGTTTCACTAACCCCTCATTGAAATTAATTGATTGCTTGTCATATCCACAATGTGCTTAAGAGTCCCGCTGTTTGATTTATAGATATGTTTGATATATTTTTGAGATTGAAGATGTAAATAACATATTTTTTGTTTGGTGTAAATATTAATTTTGGCTTTTAATGCAAAATGTAGGTTGTTTTATGCTCTTTATGCATGGTTAATAAAAATACAGGTTGCTTTTAATTCTCTGATATGGTTAAAATAGATACAGGTTAAAATATGGGAAAAGTTTTAAAAGTCGAGAATCCTTTTTTAAAAACATTAGATATTTTGACAACGATTATACAAAATAACCTTGGTTGTATATTGAACGATGACCAGAATAATATAAATTCTAAAATGTTGCTGCTGAGAATCGAACCTGTGACTTTTAGGTCTATCACAACGGTTGAGTTAACTAACCGTTGTGATATCGCGTGCGCTTTCTAGTATACTACAACTGTCTCATGACCGTGATGATAAGTAACTTATTTACAACAACACTACATAACAACGCCAGGACCTGCGTGATTATATATCTTTTCCAACCGCTGTTACCTGCCTTTTTTGTACTAGTAAGGATCTTTTATATGAAGTCCAACATACAAAATTTTCCCAAAAAGAGTGGCAAGGATCTCCGCCGTGAAGTCCAGAATACAAAAGTATTAAGATAAGCATCCTTGTTGGTCATACACGCTTAAGAAATTGTTCATGCATACATAGTTATGATGTCTATTAGGAAATTACAAATGATTTAAGTGAATAATATTTAAGATGGATATCATTCTATATTTCGGGAAAGAGAAATCCTTCCAACTCCTACAACTTGTATGCCCCATGAGGGAGCTTCTAGAATATGCAATATGGCCCCTCCTAGTAAGGTTGTAGCTTTCCCTGTTGTGCTGTGTAGGTAGAACCACCTATTTTAATACTAGATTGCCCTCTTGCATCTCTCTTGGCTTGACTCTTGAGTTATATCTTCTAGCAGCTCTATGTTTGGTTATGAATTCTCTAACATGGGTGACTTCTCTCAATTTGTCGACCAGGATTCTCACACACTTCATTCATGTCTTATTTTCTTCTTCATTAAATTAAGATCGTCCCAACAAGGGCGTGCCAATCTTTTTGTATACAAGTGATTTGCACATTTGTATAGAAAACATGTTATACAAGATGTCATGACACGATGTTAAGACTTATGGTACATATGCGCTCAAAATAGGACACAAACATGTGGAGCAAGATATCCTTTATATTATGGAACATTCTGCACCAGAAGCTGCTGCGCCAATACAGAATCAAGCGCCAGTTTTGTTTCCTTATTTATTAACGTGTTTATGTCATTTTTGGAATTAGGAATAATTCCTAAAAAGATCACCGATCAAGACCAAATAAGATGTAGGGATTTAATTTAAAATAGATTGTAATCCTTTATATTATGGAACATTCTGCACCAGAAGCTGCTGCGCCAATACAGAATCAAGCGCCAGTTTTGTTTCCTTATTTATTAACGTGTTTATGTCATTTTTGGAATTAGGAATAATTCCTAAAAAGATCACCGATCAAGACCAAATAAGATGTAGGGATTTAATTTAAAATAGATTGTAAATCAAATTAAATAACATCTTGAAAATGTGTTACTGGGAGTTTCTTCAGCTGCAAGTTTTCCAACCCCTAATCACAAGTTGCAGCTCATTGTTTTTCTATTTAAGGAGTCTCTCTCCATAACAGAAGACTGGATCCTTGAGAGATATTACAACGCATTTAATTTGTGTTTATTGAGTCTTTGCGATTTTTTGTGTTTTATCTAGTGAAACTCTATTCATTTGAACATTCTTATTCGAACGAATACAGTTTGGTTTTTTGAGTTGTAACAGTTCCATCGTTCCAACCTTTTGTAATCTTTCCAACACTTGGGATAGTTGTTAAGAGAAAGTGAGAGAGATCTCATATTTAGGTGGAGTAATAAATATAAATTCATGGGTAGTAATAAGAAAAAATTGATTAAACTAAAATAGTTTATCTAAGACCAAGTTGTACTTTTACTATTAAGAGTGAATTTCCTTTCTTCGATTAACGCCTTGCAGATGTAGGTGTTTATTACACCAAACCAGGTTACCAATTCAATGTGTTAATTTAATTTATTAGCATTTTAATTTCTACTACATCCGTCTTGTCATACACGCTTTCTAGAACATTATGTTTGACATCTTTTTAGAGGGAGTACATAATTTCAATTGGAATCAAAGAAAACACCATGTCCTACTTGGGGTGAGCTCTAGGGACCTTATAAGTTTTTTTTTAATGGATAACGACAAAGAAGGGGGTTTTGTTAACCGGCCACTTATTCTAGATGACACTACTTATGACCATTAGTGATATATATATATATATATATATATATATATATATATATATATATATATATCACAGCTGTTGGTAATGACAACCATTGTTTCGCTTATTTACCTATATATAAGTGAATTAACTCTCGTTTCTTAACAATATTGCCGTATCTTTCACAGTAAAACCCTAGCACTCATTTTTTCTATTCTTCTTTGTCATTAGCGTTCTTATTCTACAGTATAGCCGTCACGATTGTTCTTCATAGATAAATGTATTCTTCTCCCTTATTCTCTCATTTTCGTGTATGTTGTTGTTATGTTTCACATGATTTTCATATGATTTTATTATTGTTAGATAGTTTATGGTTTTTTATTCTTGTATGTTGTTGTTGATAAATGTAGATAAATGTTTGTTGACATTATTTTCATATTATTTACTTTGGTTTCATATGTTTTGTTGTTCCTTGTTATAGTTTACAAATATTTTTCCATATTTTATCTTCTTTGTGTATGTTGTTGTTATGTTAATGTTATTGTTATGCATGTTGATAAAATTTGTTGGATTACAATGTCATGCTAGTTTATGTTAACATGCTGTTTTTTTTATGGTGTTTGTAGGATTCAAATTCACATAGTATGGTTATGGTTCACATGATGGTTTGTGGTTTACATGATGGTTTGTGTTTCACATAGTATGAGAAAAAATACAAGGAGGGTGAAGCTATCCATCCTCCTTTATTTTTTTCATAGTAACACAAGTAGATCAACTTCAACTTTATTATAAGACAATCATTTTTTCATTTTCTCCCAATATATGTTAATTAATGGATATTTTTATTGATAATGTTGTTAATGAGTTTGTTATATCATACGTGATTGCTTGTTTCACTAACCCCTCATTGAAATTAATTGATTGCTTGTCATATCCACAATGTGCTTAAGAGTCCCGCTGTTTGATTTATAGATATGTTTGATATATTTTTGAGATTGAAGATGTAAATAACATATTTTTTGTTTGGTGTAAATATTAATTTTGGCTTTTAATGCAAAATGTAGGTTGTTTTATGCTTCTTATCATATATCTTCATCCCAATATTATAAGGCTTCTTGAAAATTTATTGGATCTTCTTATATCAAATAGGTCGTATAATCGGGCTCATAGTCTTATCAACTCTTACTCTCTTACTTCGTCAAAACTATGTTTCTACTTTGTCGTTGCTTTCGAAGCTTCTCATCACTTTAATGTGATTCGACTTAGTGTCCCCACTATTTCTCGATTTGAAAGAAAATTTGTCTTCATAGAATTTAACACCATTTGATTCTAAGAACACTTTAACATCAACTATATAACTATTAATAAAACATACATCAAAACTACCAATAATGCGCTTCATTTTAAAATTGATTACACTTGCAAAAGGTTAAAATAGTAAAAATATAATATTCAATTAATTCATTTTAGTTCAACCAAATGTGCCAAGTAAGTGTGAAGTTTCCATTTGACACTTTTCAACTTTCATTTTTTCTTCCACTTTCTACTCTTTCACTAAACATCTCATTCTTCTTTCATATTAAACACATTTTTCTTTTATAATTCTTTCTCTTTTCATTTTATTATTTTATCTTTTCTACCCTTCTAATAATTATTATTAATTTATACTTTTATGCATATTAAAATTTATTTATAATAAATTAACATTTATATATACAATATTGGTGTATATATATATATATAGTATATATATATATATAGTATGGGATGATTATACTAAGTATTTATTGGTGTATAAATATATACAATATTGACATTTAATTTTGTTTTTACGATATATTTAATCAATTCTATTTATTTATTATTATTAAAAATACTAATTAATCTTTTTTTTTTTTAAATTTTAATAAAATTAAGAAATTAATTTATCGAATTAGATAATACTCAATAGTCGTACACACGAATAATTTTCCATCTAAGGGGTCACTATCAACAAAATATCTATTTTATTTTAATTAACATTTGTTATTATTTGTGACACAACGTTCTTATTTTCAAATGTTAGAATTTTTCTTTTTCTCACGGGTCAATATCAATAAAATACATATTTTACTTTAATTAACAATTACCTTTCTTTGAGACATAAAATTCTTATTTTTTAATTTCAAAATTTCTCTTTTTCTCAAGTCACTATCATAAAAAATATATATTTTTTAAAATTAATATTCATCTTTATTTGAGACACAAAATTGTTTTTTTTCAAATGTCAAAATTTTCTCTTTTTTTATTTTTTCCATTTCATTGACCTTTTTTTTGTATGATTATTAAATACAATCGAGTTTATATTTTTTTTTTGAATCAAAATAAAAGTTTTATTGATGGATTCAAAAATCAGATACAGCCCAAAGTGATCCAAATGGATCCAACACAGCCACCATAACAAAGAAGCACTACACAAACCGTAAGCCTAAGGCATCATAATTCTGCTCAAAGTAGGCCGAAGCTTCGGTTTAGCCCAACACCGGTAAACCGTCGCATCTATAATCCTAGATACTACAGCAGTTTCACTCGGTTTCACACCAAAACACGCTTGGTTTCGATACCACCAACATTCGTATACCGTCTCCGTGAATGCACATTGGAGAATTCTAGCCTTGCTACCCTTCTTTTTACACTGTCTAATCATCCATGCTACTTCATTCTTCCATATATCAGGATTGTGATCACAATCCAGCCATTTGAGGATACACACCCAAACGGATTTTGTGGCTGAACAGTCAAACAAAAGATGATCCATAATTTCCAACTCCCTGCAAAACACGCAAACAGAATTATCGAGCATGCCAAGTCTACACAGCCTCACTTTGGTGGGGAGTCTTTCATGACACGCAACCCATAACAATTGCACCGCTCGAGACCTCGCCGTGTTATGCATCATCATTATCCTCCATACTACATCAGGCCCATACTCTCTAAGCAGGTGATAGACTTTGCTAGTGCAGAATTGCTGTTGGGCCAGTATACCATTTATACCCTGAAGGTTTCTAGTCTCGTCCCTCAGGTGCAGAATCGCCTTCATAACCCATGACATCGATTGCTTCACCTGAGTATTCATTATGTCCAGTCCTTTGGCATAATAAGCATGAACCCACTGTATCCACAAACTATCAGCTTTATTCTGCAAGTTCCATAGGTTCTTGATCAAACTAGCTCTATTCCAATCCATAAGACCGATTATGTTCAAACCACCCTTCTTGCTAGGGGTACACACCTTCGACCACGCCACAGGGGACTTCCTTGTAATCACTTCAGTACCGGCTGTTGCACCCCAAAATTTGCCCACATATTTATTTCTAACTGGCTTAGATTTTGCATTCATGTACATACCTCGTTAGGTCATTGACATAACATACATCATTAATGAATAAATTTGGCAGGGGATCAAGGGTCTTGAAGAGTATGGTTTCTCTGTCGCTTTGGGGCTATAATCATAACCTAAGATTGTCTTGACTGGTTCATTCATCAATCAAGATTTGTGGAGCTGAGGTTTTGATTCATTGGTTATTGAGAGTTTATCCTTCATCAAGTCACAAGGTTATCATTCTTCAAAGTCTACTGAGGGCTGGAATCAGAGTTTTCAGAGTTTATTCCTCTCCTGTGATGTGAGTTACCTGAGAAGCATATCATCTGGGATGTATGAGTGTGCTAAGGTTCAGCTAAGAAGTAATTGGCTTGTATATCAAAATCTCCTTAATGATTCTTCAACGCATTATTGTGGTGGTGGTTTGAAATACAAACAAAAGGGCATGGAGAATTGACTTGTTCATTCATTTGGATCAATACAATTTGCGGTTCTCATAAGTACTTGTTACTTCAATGGAAGTTTGAAGGTGAAGATTTAATAAGTGAACCAAGTTTTATTTGAGTTTGCAAGTGGATCTTTCATGGCGTTATTGTGGTGGATTGGATTATGCCCATTGAAACTTAAAGTTGATTAAAATTCAAACATAATGGGAATAAAGCCACGGTTCTCAAGTGTTTGTGTGTAACTTCTCAAGAGTTAACAGCAAGGCATGCTAGTGCAAATTTTGAAAGAGAATTGCAGTGAATATTGAGAATACATTCATTTGAAAGGAAAAGATCTCCATTACAACATTCCAAGTCCAATCCATTACATAACAATTGTTACAAAAATTACACACAAAAAACATCCATTACAAAAACCAAGAGTCCATAAAACCCATTACAAAATTTCAACAAAAAGAAATCATAAACTATACCTACAGCCAGCTTCACTAGCCTTCCCTACCGATTCACACCTAACATTTCATTTAACTATATCCATAAACCACAAAATTCATTACCAACCAGAAGACAGAATTACTAAACCTACAAAGTCAGCTTCTAAATACCCTGCAACCTCTCTCCATCTTCATCCTCGCGCTTTCACCAAGTTTCAATCATCCCAAGAACTCCTTCAAGAAACAAATTCCAAAAAAAAACTGTAAAACAGAGACAAAGCCATGCCGCCGTGGGCCAAGCTTGGCGTAAATCAGTTCAATTCCAAACCATGCTGCCAGTATTTCACCTTTCAACAAACCTGCAGCATACAAAAGAAAAGAGACTCAGCTCACATTAATCAAAACCAACTTGCAACTGACCTAACTAACTTCAAAATTCAGTTACAGAATCCAACTAATCCTAACAAACTAATTGCCAGCTCATCAAACTTGTAACAGAATTTCAACAAGAAAAGGGAGGGAAGAGTCAAACCTGAACAGCTTTATATATGAAACTCTCCAAATCTTCAAAGGCTCTCCCTCCATTTTCACTCCACAAATCAATCTCCATTCAATCATTGACGCCATTTTTCACATCTTCAATCTTCCACCTTTCCATTCTCTCATTATTCACACGATCATTTCCACCACATCACAATCTTCATCTTCATCTTCTTCTTCACATTCTCCTCTCCATCTTCAACCAACCGCCATTTCCATCTTCATCATCCATTCTCTGCCTCACCTTCAACACCTTCACACTTTCTCCGATTCAATTGCATCTTCATCTCCAACTTCGCTTGCTTCGATTCTGATTCCTCCATCTCCACCTTCTCTGCAAACACGTCCATTCAATCTTCATTACCTGCAAACAAACATCATCATCGCAACGGCAACGGTGCAATCGCCATAAGAAAAGCAGAGAAAATCTCCATCTGGAAATTGAACCAAGGTTCAAAACAGAAAAGAAGAGGAAATTCGAAGAAAAAAAAAAGATTCACTCACCTTCATATGCCGAGCCTTTGATCCTCAGCGATTCCACGATCCACTTCACCAACGACTTCAACGCAATCGCCAACGATTCTCCATCAGCATCTGCAACGACAACAAAGCTCATCATTGATAGTCACCGCAACAATACAACAACATCATCATATGGAGTTCGCTGCAAACGAAAAGGAGAAGAAGATCGCGCGAGAGAGAGAGGATATCGAGAGCTGAGTCAGATCGGAGACGGAGAGAGAGGGACGATTTCGGATCGGAGAAAAAGCATGTTGTCGCGTTTGCACCATCGCCGCCTGCCACCGCGAATCTGAGAGGAAAGGGAATCGGACGGCGCCGTTCACCGCGAAGGAAATCGGAGTCGAATCAGAGATTAAATCAGAGATATGCGAGAACGGTGAGGAAGAGAGACGAGATGATGATGATTGTTTTGTGTTCTTGATCCACGGTGGCCGGTAATGTGATCGGAAAGAAGGATTTGCGCCGCTGAGTTTGCAGAGAGAAGAACGTGACACTTGAAAGGTCACAATTTCTTAATCTAGCCCCTTTTGCAATTTATTTTGTAGTTAATATGCTTTAATTGACATAAGATTTTCATATAGTATAGAGTCTGTATTAATCTAGGTTTAGTGTGAATAATTAGTATATAAAAGTCTCCGTATTAATTGTAATTAAAGTAGCGATTAGGCCATTAATGAAATCTGATGAAAAATCTGGATCGATTATCCCTGGGCCTTGATACGAATTGCTGATGCATACCCCCCTACGAGCCCATTTCACACTTTTTTGGTAGAATAAAACTGGGCAACAAAAAGAACAACTCTGTTGGGCTCAACCTCTGGGCCTGCGCCCTCTTTGCTCTTAGCACCACCATTTTCAACAACTCACCCCCCCTGAGCCCATTATCTCATGTTAAGTTTAGATTTTTAACATAGGTTTTGTTCTACTTTTTTTTTTAGACAATAAAAACATGTGAAATCATATTTTTTTTAGTAGATTTTTTTTGGTGATAATAATAGTTAAAATCATAATCTTGTTAGATTTCTTAGGTAATAATTGATAAAAAATACAATAAAAAATATTAGTTTTAGGATTAATAGATTTTTAGTTTAATTTTGACTTTTAATAGATTTCTCCTTCATGAAAAAACTCATAAAAATAGTAGTATTTTTTTAGTTTAATTTCGCACTAATTTTTGAATTGCTTTTATTTCTTTTGTGTCATTCCCATGTTATAATTGTTGTGTGATTTTGTTACTTGTTTTGGCCGTACTTTAGGCCTACTTTGTTAATACCATTTTAATGTTCCTTATAGAATTTAGTCATCATGTTATCATTAGAAATTAGACTTAGACTAGAATAACAACAATTAGATTAGAGAATAGGTTAGTTCCCCTTGCTCATTTCTTTTTCTTTTTCAACTCTAAAATACTTAATAAAAAAAACCTGACAAAGATCACACTGTGACTTTTCTGATGTATAGTGAGAAAGAAATGATTGGGGTGTAGGCCCCGATGTACGTTCTTTCTCACCTAGTAGAAAAGAAATGATTGGGGTGTAGGCCCCGATGTACGTTCTTTTCTACTAAACGGAAAAGAAATGATTGGAATGTAGATTTCGATGTATTTCTTATCCGTTATTTAGAGAATCGATTGTGGTGTAGACCTCGATGTGCATTCTCTAAATAATCAAAAACAAAACTCTTTTTCTTGGTGTGATCTAAGTCGCAAAGCAAATCTCCCTTAAAAAATACTCAACCAGAAAACATTCAAAATGATTAATAAAGGCTTTGACTTAAAACAGAGTAAGGAAGCGATGCGAAGCCCTGTAGAGGGTCTTCGTCATCGTGGAATTACAATAAAAGACACAAACCAAACTTTTGCTTTTCTTTCGCCTTGTTAGGCGCCTAAGAACAAGTTAAGTCCTTTCCAAAATTAGGCGTATAAGTCTCCAAAGGTCGAGCATCGTGGATTGTGACCTTAACCGCTGTTCAACTAAAAAACACAAAACAAATGGAACTATGGAGCCGAACTACGGTCGCTCTGATTCCTTTTAAGGGATACGTAGGCATTGGGTCGCGGGGCCTAAGCGAGCACACTTGTAAATAATTCCTTCTTTTCCCCGTATTTCTTTTGCATGCATTTGCATTTAGGTTTAGACATAGATACACCCTTTAGATAGAAACAAACATAGGTGGATACCATCGAGTACGCTGGGCGTGAGGGGTGCTAACACCTTCCCCTTGCGTAACCGACTCCCGTGCCCTGTTCTCTGGTCGAAAGACCTTGTTCTTGTTCTGAGTTAGGTTATCTGGTATTCCTTTCCCGCGATGGGATGAATATATTAGTGGCGACTCTGATTCCATTTTTCGCGGTAGCGACAGCTGGCGACTCTGCTGGGGATGTGATAGACCTGTGCTGGTCCATTCTTAGCGAGTCGATCCTAGCCTTTGTTTGTTTCTTTTATTGGGTGTTATTTTGTTTGTTTATTTATTTACATATTGTATATATGTGCTTGCATATCATGTCTATTTTCCTGCTTGCATATCATGTTTACTTTTCGCATGCATCTGGACTATATTATGGGTCCCCGTGGGGGCCACATATTTTCTCTGTTTGCAGGTTGGGTGGGATGTTCTATGAGGTAAAAGGCCCAATACCCAGGCCAGAGTTGACACATAGGATACCTAGGATAGAGTGGATAGTCATGACGCCGATGAGATGTCAGGTCTTGTCTAGTGCGATCATGAGACCCACGCCCAGTCGAGGTCCAAATGGGGTATCATTGTTGGCATGTAGATGCAACAATGGTGGTACCTCAGGAGGACTGATAACGCTGGTTGCCATTTTGACCTACCCTGGCCTAGATTCACCCGTGAGTGGGGAGGGATATACATGACAGGTACCGTTGGTGACTATTCAGTTCTGTTGGTGACTATTGGTTCTCCTGGTATTCAAAAAGGTGTCGGACCTTTAATCTCGTGACATCTGACCTACATCAGTTATTCAAAGGATTGTACAGTGGTTACTAAGATTATATGGACCTTGATCCCATGCTTGTGCATTGCATAACATCATTACTTTATCCACTTCATTTGTGGGGGATTCTAAAGTCTATTTCTAAAAAAAAAAAAGAGGAAACAA
Organism: Vicia villosa; assembly: GCF_029867415.1. Lineage (NCBI taxonomy): Eukaryota > Viridiplantae > Streptophyta > Magnoliopsida > Fabales > Fabaceae > Vicia > Vicia villosa. The sequence goes on from NC_081181.1 coordinate 211,069,694, forward strand.
AAAAGAAATAGAAAAATAGCAAAGATGGAAAAGTAAAAAAAAAGAAAAGATACTATATGCAAAAAAAAAAAAAAAAAGAGAATAAAAAAGAAACAAAAGTTGATGAAAAGACTTTGGGATCCCTTGGAAATGAAACATGCATTCATACTGTCATGCATTTCATATTTCTCTCAGAAGCTTATGGGGGCCCTTTCTACACAGATTTTGACTTCAACAACGAATTGACTTCTTACCGCTACGTGCTCGAAAGGTAACCATGGAACAACTTCGTGAGGACTTAACTCAGATGAGGACAGAAATTGGGTTCAACCTGAATCATTGTATGGAGGCTATTCAAGCCCTTGCTTTTAGACACGAAGAGTTGAGACAGGTTCTTCAGAGGCCGGATACAAATGTTAATCTCAACACAGGAGAAGGGCTTGTGAATCAGAATGTTAGAAATACTGTTGAGATTCCAATTCCTGTTAAGGAGACTTCGCATCATGAGAATAATTCAGAACTTGAAGCCTTCAGGTTCCCGATCAACGATTTGACAGAAGGTTCCACGTCCTGGATGAAAGGTTGAAAGCCATGGAAGGTCGTGACTCCATTGACCTAGATGCTGCTAGTTTGTGCCTAGTGCCTGGTATTAAGATTCCTGCTAAGTTCAAAGTCCCCAACTTCGAGAAGTACAAGTGTACCACGTGTCCAATAGCTCATGTTAAGGCATTTTGCAACAAAATGGCTCCTTATGCTGAGAATGACAAGCTGTTAATGCATTTCTTTCAAGATAGCCTCAGTGGCACATCTCTTGAGTGGTATAATCAACTCGAAAGAACCAATGTCCGAACTTGGAAAGAACTAGCAGAAGCCTTTGTCAAGCGTTACAAGCACAACAGTAACATGGCTCCGACCAGAATGCAACTCCAAGCTTTGACTCAGAAAACTGACGAATCATTCAGAGAATATGCCCGAAGATGGAGAGAATTAGCTGCTAGAGTTCAACCTCCACTCTTAGAGAAAGAGCTCATGGATATGTTCAAGGATGTGATGGAAAGTCCGTACTACCAATGTTTGGCTGCATGTAAAGCCTCTGATTTTGCAGAATTGGTTCTCGTAGGAGAACGAATGGAGCATGGTATTAGGAATGGTAATGTCCAAGTTGTTGATACTCCTTCTGAAGTCCCTAAGCAAATGGGTGAAGAGACCAATGAAGTGTCCGATTATGAAGAGGAATCTCCTGATTATTCTCCTGATCATATCTCTTGTCAGGAAGCAGTGGCAGTAACTCTTGTTCAGGATGACCCACAAATCTGTGTTGCAACTCTCAATCAGCCTCCCACTCAGTTTGTTCAACAGAAGCTTATCCCAAAGGATCAATCAGGTCAGTATGTACCACAAAGGCGGAATTATCAACACAATCGTCACCTACAAGGTAGACAGAGGCATAGAAGGCCAAAAAGAGTGTACGATCCCATTTCTATGACTCGTGATAAGCTGCTTTCTCACTTGATCAATCTTTCCTTGGTAGAACCAAAGCAACCCAAGCAACCAAAGCCTGTTCATTTCCCGTATCATGTGGGATTTGACCCTAATGTTAGTTGTGGCTACCATGCTGGGGCGCCTGGCCATTCGATTGAAGATTGCCAACCATTCAAAGATAAGGTTCAAGACCTGATTGATTCCAAGGCTATCACTTTCATACCCGAGGGCCAAGATTGAAGTTCTCTGTTGACTCAGTGGGTCTTCTGAAGCAATAAGGCCATACGGAGTCAAGTCTCCTCAACTATGGCAATCATCATTTCATTTCCGTATTCTCATTTCAGTACTTCCTATTTTGTGAATGGCTATTTCCTTGTTTGAACCGGTTGGTATGATAATAATAAAAGCACCCCAAATTCTCGAGCAACTTTGTCAGAATCTTTTCAAAAAAAAGGGAAATCAAGAATGTTTTGTAGAAGCATCTCTCATTCTCAAGGTTCTTATGCTTAGTTGTATCCGTGGAGATTGGTGTTTTAGTTGGTGTTTGAGCTCTCTTTGCAACAAGTAGTCTCTCTAAATTTGGTAACCACGCAAGGTTCCTCCATGTTTGATGGCAAATATTTCTTCAACGAATATGCTTGGGGCTCCCGCACGAGGGATAAGCAAGACGTACTCTTATCTTGAGCATTGCCTCACTCGCATTGCTCAAATCCCTAAAGTAAAAAAAGAGTAAAAAGAAAATAATAATTACAACTCTTGGGTGACTTCGTTGAAGTTTCCTTTTGAAGTAATCTGAAGTTTTTGGAAGGAACTGCAGAAAGTATTCAAGATCAATAAGTCCATACGGAGTCAAGTCTCCTCAATAATGGTCATTCATTTGGTTCTCTACTACATTTTCATTTGTAATCTTTCTTTGTTTGTTTAAGAATTGCTAGCATGTAAAATTTTGTTAATTTTTGAATGAAAATCATAATACATTGTTATGTTTGTCTTGAAGTAATCCATTCGTTTTCAAAAAAAAAGTTTTTGGCATTACGATACCAACTTTACTTATATCTTGCTTAGGCAACGAGCGGAGGGAGAATGATGAAAGAAAAAAATGCAAAATCCCTAATTGTGTGTTTTTGAATAAAACCCTACTGATGATGTACAGGCATTGTTTCAAATCCCCAAACACCGGAGATATAAGGGAGATAGACCCTCGTCAACCCCTTTGAGCCTTGAAGTAGGAGTTTCTTTTCTGATCAGAAAAAACCTTATTTTTAACCCTGGGGCAGGGTAGTGTTCATTTAACTTGATCGAGTGTTCAAAACTCACCAAATGATATACATTCAAGGATACAACAATGGTTGTCCTTCCAAAGGTTGAGGAAAATCAAAAACCGTGATGGTTATCCTTCATCTATCAAGATGACAAAAGATGACGATACCACAATGGTAATCCTTCATCAACCATGGAATGAAGCAGTCGAAATCACTTCCAATGAATCAAAGACAATGTGAGGTCACACGACTTGTTCAAAAAAAAAGGCAAGCAAAAAAATGAATGAAAAGAAAAATGATGAAAGAAAGATATAGCCATAAAAAGAAAAATAATGGTGAAAATAAAGCAAGAACAAAATCGTGTGACGATAAATCTAAAGAATAAAAGGTGAGCGACTGCCATGTCTGAAAAACCTCATTGATTCCTCAACCATCTCAAAAGTTCCTTGTGAGGGATGAACACTCATGTTGAGTTAATTGAACTTAGGAGTGGAGAACATCACGAAGGGGGTGGGCACCAAATAATTTTGAGCCTAAAAATCCTTTGTTTCTGAAAACCGTGAACCCGGCCAAGTTACAACCCTTAAAAGTCCTAATTGAAGTAGGGTTTATTTCAAAAGCGCACTCAGATGAAATAGTGTTTACTGACTCCCAATGAAGCTTAACACATATCTATGTTGGTATCGTATGCTCGCTTTATCTTTCATTCACAAGAGGTTGCAACCTCATTTCATAAAAAGTTTGTTTAAACTTCAAGACTAACATAGGCTTTGCATTAGGATTGTCATTCTTATAATTAACATTCTTTTGCATAAAAAACATTTGCTTAAACACCAAGGAAGTTTCCATGATGAGAACCCATGAAGGGCTTGAATGTGTCAAAGTAAGAAAACTTGAAGACTCCGTTGAGCATGAGCAATTTATGTTTCTTTGATTGGTTACCTTGAGGGAAAGGGTTGAAGGCTCCATTGAGCATGATAAATTTGCTTTCATAGTTTGGTCGACTTCAAGGGAAGTAAACTCGAGAACTCTGATAAGATGTACATAATCAGGGGCAATCACGACGAGGAATCTCTCTCGTGAGTTCAGCCTATCTGGGGCAATTAGTTCGAGGTTTAACCTCTCAAATTCAACCAATCAGGGGCAATCAAGTCGAAGTGTGATCTCTCCAATCCACTTAATCTGGGGCAATCCAATCGAGGAATCTCTCTCAAAATCCAGTCAACCTAGGGCATAATCTTTTGGTCTGTATTAAAGAACCGTCATCACAAAGTTAAGAAGTATCATGATGCTCTTCCCCAGCAAGTTACTCTCTCCCCAAGCATAGGAGTTTATTTCTCCTAGAAAAGTCTCTCCCCGAGCATAGGAGTTTATGTCTCCTGAGAATTCATTCTCCCTCCGAGGATAGGAGTTTATTCCTCCTAGGAGTGTTCCAATCATCCCAGAAAGGGTTCCTTATCCGGATTTCTCATCCCCAACATGGTGAATTGAGGGAATCTCCTCAAGCTAAAAATTCTTCGAGCTATGGCACATGGTGAGAAGTCAAAATTTTCTTCAAGTCAACAATCAGAAGTGTATCCCGCAAGTCAAAGTCCAATGTTTATTGGCACCCCCACAGAATTCTTAACACTAAGGGGATTCTCCCTGGTGTTTACCTCTCCCGAGGTCAAAGATGAAATTCAATGGAATACTCCCCGAAGGGACCCCAATGATTTTGCTTCTCTATCACACTATTGCCTTTATTTGGCGCCTTGCATATAGTAATCATTGCATTCACATTGCATCTACAAAAATGCGTAGCATTTCCATGAAAATGGAGCATTACGCTAAAGAAAAATTCAAACATGCATCAATGCATAAGCCAGTTTGGGTACGCTCCAAGGGCACAATATAATATATCCCGAGAAGAAGTCTCATTTTCTCTCTCCAGTGTGGATTGAATACAAAGTCTTTCTTCATCAAGATCATTGTTTCATTGGTTATTTCCCATTTGCAGAGATCAATCATTTGGATAAACCATACTTTGTGTGTGGCAATTCAAGTGATTGTCACTTTTGTAGAATTACACCCGCCTTTGGCCTGAGGGATCCATGTAATTCTTATGCTTCGCAAGCGTCAATGTTTCCTTGCAAATACAGTGTTTGATAACATCTCCAATAAGAGTCTGGTCATTACTAGTCTTCTTGCAGTCAAGTCCAATGATTAGTGGCATCCCTTTCAAGTCCCGTGGTTATGGGCATCCTTCGGTCAGGTCTAATATTGTTTAGTCCTCCCCGTTCAAGTCCGGTGGTTATCGGCATACCCTTTCAGATCTAATGAGATTCCAACCATCGAGTTGTGAGTCCCTTGTTTTCCGACCTAGAGTCGTGAGTTTCCGACTTTTTGTCGTGAAGATTCCAACCGTCGAGTTGTGAGTCCTTTGTTTTCCGACCTAGAGTCGTGAGTTTCTGACTTTTCGTCATGAAGATTCCAGCCATCGAGTTGTGAGTCCTTTGTTTTCCGACCTAGAGTCGTGAGTTTCCGACTTTTTGTCGTGAAGATTCCAACCGTCGAGGTGTGAGTCCTTTGTTGTCCAACCGTTGATTTGAGAGTTCTGAGATTCCAACCGTTGAGTTGTGAGTTTTGGGGTTTCCGACCTCGAGTCGTGAGTCTTTCAATCTTTGAGTTGTGAATTCTGAGTTTCCGACTTTTAGTCGTGAGTGTCCTAACCTTCGAGTTGTGGACGTTTGTCGTATACTCCCCAAAAAGTGTTCTGGCAAACTAATCTTTTGCACCTGCCTATTATAGGCATCACAAGGTTTTTTCTTTCCTTCGAGGAAATCCTACGGGAATATTACAGTTACTTGCTGAAGCTTGTTAAGTGGAGGCATCCAAAAAGAAAAAAAGAAATGATACAAACATCCGCCACCTGGAGCGCAAATTTTCTGGTACTTTGGTATTTAATCTTCTTCTACCTCGAATGTTCGAAAGGCTAACGCCAATCTCACCTTCAGGTTTAAGACGATTAAATAGGGGCAGCTGTTGCACCCCAAAATTTGCCCACATATTTATTTCTAACTGGCTTAGATTTTGCATTCATGTACATACCTCGTTAGGTCATTGACATAACATACATCATTAATGAATAAATTTGGCAGGGGATCAAGGGTCTTGAAGAGTATGGTTTCTCTGTCGCTTTGGGGCTATAATCATAACCTAAGATTGTCTTGACTGGTTCATTCATCAATCAAGATTTGTGGAGCTGAGGTTTTGATTCATTGGTTATTGAGAGTTTATCCTTCATCAAGTCACAAGGTTATCATTCTTCAAAGTCTACTGAGGGCTGGAATCAGAGTTTTCAGAGTTTATTCCTCTCCTGTGATGTGAGTTACCTGAGAAGCATATCATCTGGGATGTATGAGTGTGCTAAGGTTCAGCTAAGAAGTAATTGGCTTGTATATCAAAATCTCCTTAATGATTCTTCAACGCATTATTGTGGTGGTGGTTTGAAATACAAACAAAAGGGCATGGAGAATTGACTTGTTCATTCATTTGGATCAATACAATTTGCGGTTCTCATAAGTACTTGTTACTTCAATGGAAGTTTGAAGGTGAAGATTTAATAAGTGAACCAAGTTTTATTTGAGTTTGCAAGTGGATCTTTCATGGCGTTATTGTGGTGGATTGGATTATGCCCATTGAAACTTAAAGTTGATTAAAATTCAAACATAATGGGAATAAAGCCACGGTTCTCAAGTGTTTGTGTGTAACTTCTCAAGAGTTAACAGCAAGGCATGCTAGTGCAAATTTTGAAAGAGAATTGCAGTGAATATTGAGAATACATTCATTTGAAAGGAAAAGATCTCCATTACAACATTCCAAGTCCAATCCATTACATAACAATTGTTACAAAAATTACACACAAAAAACATCCATTACAAAAACCAAGAGTCCATAAAACCCATTACAAAATTTCAACAAAAAGAAATCATAAACTATACCTACAGCCAGCTTCACTAGCCTTCCCTACCGATTCACACCTAACATTTCATTTAACTATATCCATAAACCACAAAATTCATTACCAACCAGAAGACAGAATTACTAAACCTACAAAGTCAGCTTCTAAATACCCTGCAACCTCTCTCCATCTTCATCCTCGCGCTTTCACCAAGTTTCAATCATCCCAAGAACTCCTTCAAGAAACAAATTCCAAAAAAAAAACTGTAAAACAGAGACAAAGCCATGCCGCCGTGGGCCAAGCTTGGCGTAAATCAGTTCAATTCCAAACCATGCTGCCAGTATTTCACCTTTCAACAAACCTGCAGCATACAAAAGAAAAGAGACTCAGCTCACATTAATCAAAACCAACTTGCAACTGACCTAACTAACTTCAAAATTCAGTTACAGAATCCAACTAATCCTAACAAACTAATTGCCAGCTCATCAAACTTGTAACAGAATTTCAACAAGAAAAGGGAGGGAAGAGTCAAACCTGAACAGCTTTATATATGAAACTCTCCAAATCTTCAAAGGCTCTCCCTCCATTTTCACTCCACAAATCAATCTCCATTCAATCATTGACGCCATTTTTCACATCTTCAATCTTCCACCTTTCCATTCTCTCATTATTCACACGATCATTTCCACCACATCACAATCTTCATCTTCATCTTCTTCTTCACATTCTCCTCTCCATCTTCAACCAACCGCCATTTCCATCTTCATCATCCATTCTCTGCCTCACCTTCAACACCTTCACACTTTCTCCGATTCAATTGCATCTTCATCTCCAACTTCGCTTGCTTCGATTCTGATTCCTCCATCTCCACCTTCTCTGCAAACACGTCCATTCAATCTTCATTACCTGCAAACAAACATCATCATCGCAACGGCAACGGTGCAATCGCCATAAGAAAAGCAGAGAAAATCTCCATCTGGAAATTGAACCAAGGTTCAAAACAGAAAAGAAGAGGAAATTCGAAGAAAAAAAAAAGATTCACTCACCTTCATATGCCGAGCCTTTGATCCTCAGCGAGTCCACGATCCACTTCACCAACGACTTCAACGCAATCGCCAACGATTCTCCATCAGCATCTGCAACGACAACAAAGCTCATCATTGATAGTCACCGCAACAATACAACAACATCATCATATGGAGTTCGCTGCAAACGAAAAGGAGAAGAAGATCGCGCGAGAGAGAGAGGATATCGAGAGCTGAGTCAGATCGGAGACGGAGAGAGAGGGACGATTTCGGATCGGAGAAAAAGCATGTTGTCGCGTTTGCACCATCGCCGCCTGCCACCGCGAATCTGAGAGGAAAGGGAATCGGACGGCGCCGTTCACCGCGAAGGAAATCGGAGTCGAATCAGAGATTAAATCAGAGATATGCGAGAACGGTGAGGAAGAGAGACGAGATGATGATGATTGTTTCGTGTTCTTGATCCACGGTGGCCGGTAATGTGATCGGAAAGAAGGATTTGCGCCGCTGAGTTTGCAGAGAGAAGAACGTGACACTTGAAAGGTCACAATTTCTTAATCTAGCCCCTTTTGCAATTTATTTTGTAGTTAATATGCTTTAATTGACATAAGATTTTCATATAGTATAGAGTCTGTATTAATCTAGGTTTAGTGTGAATAATTAGTATATAAAAGTCTCCGTATTAATTGTAATTAAAGTAGCGATTAGGCCATTAATGAAATCTGATGAAAAATCTGGATCGATTATCCCTGGGCCTTGATACGAATTGCTGATGCATACCCCCCTACGAGCCCATTTCACACTTTTTTGGTAGAATAAAACTGGGCAACAAAAAGAACAACTCTGTTGGGCTCAACCTCTGGGCCTGCGCCCTCTTTGCTCTTAGCACCACCATTTTCAACAACTCACCCCCCTGAGCCCATTATCTCATGTTAAGTTTAGATTTTTAACATAGGTTTTGTTCTACTTTTTTTTTTTAGACAATAAAAACATGTGAAATCATATTTTTTTTAGTAGATTTTTTTTGGTGATAATAATAGTTAAAATCATAATCTTGTTAGATTTCTTAGGTAATAATTGATAAAAAATACAATAAAAAATATTAGTTTTAGGATTAATAGATTTTTAGTTTAATTTTGACTTTTAATAGATTTCTCCTTCATGAAAAAACTCATAAAAATAGTAGTATTTTTTTAGTTTAATTTCGCACTAATTTTTGAATTGCTTTTATTTCTTTTGTGTCATTCCCATGTTATAATTGTTGTGTGATTTTGTTACTTGTTTTGGCCGTACTTTAGGCCTACTTTGTTAATACCATTTTAATGTTCCTTATAGAATTTAGTCATCATGTTATCATTAGGAATTAGACTTAGACTAGAATAACAACAATTAGATTAGAGAATAGGTTAGTTCCCCTTGCTCATTTCTTTTTCTTTTTCAACTCTAAAATACTTAATAAAAAAAACCTGACAAAGATCACACTGTGACTTTTCTGATGTATAGTGAGAAAGAAATGATTGGGGTGTAGGCCCCGATGTACGTTCTTTCTCACCTAGTAGAAAAGAAATGATTGGGGTGTAGGCCCCGATGTACGTTCTTTTCTACTAAACGGAAAAGAAATGATTGGAATGTAGATTTCGATGTATTTCTTATCCGTTATTTAGAGAATCGATTGTGGTGTAGACCTCGATGTGCATTCTCTAAATAGTCAAAAACAAAACTCTTTTTCTTGGTGTGATCTAAGTCGCAAAGCAAATCTCCCTTAAAAAATACTCAACCAGAAAACATTCAAAATGATTAATAAAGGCTTTGACTTAAAACAGAGTAAGGAAGCGATGCGAAGCCCTGTAGAGGGTCTTCGTCATCGTGGAATTACAATAAAAGACACAAACCAAACTTTTGCTTTTCTTTCGCCTTGTTAGGCGCCTAAGAACAAGTTAAGTCCTTTCCAAAATTAGGCGTATAAGTCTCCAAAGGTCGAGCATCGTGGATTGTGACCTTAACCGCTGTTCAACTAAAAAACACAAAACAAATGGAACTATGGAGCCGAACTACGGTCGCTCTGATTCCTTTTAAGGGATACGTAGGCATTGGGTCGCGGGGCCTAAGCGAGCACACTTGTAAATAATTCCTTCTTTTCCCCGTATTTCTTTTGCATGCATTTGCATTTAGGTTTAGACATAGATACACCCTTTAGATAGAAACAAACATAGGTGGATACCATCGAGTACGATGGGCGTGAGGGGTGCTAACACCTTCCCCTTGCGTAACCGACTCCCGTGCCCTGTTCTCTGGTCGAAAGACCTTGTTCTTGTTCTGAGTTAGGTTATCTGGTATTCCTTTCCCGCGATGGGATGAATATATTAGTGGCGACTCTGATTCCATTTTTCGCGGTAGCGACACCGGCCCACATAAACGATCTACAGATTGCCTCGATCCTCTGTATCACCTGTTTAGGGATTGGAGTACATTGGAGCCAAAAATTACTCACCGCAAATAACACGCTTTTGATGAGCTGAACCCTACCAGCCATGCTAAGCAACCTTGCACTCCAATGCCGGATACGACTTACGATCTTATCCACAAGCCCCATACAGTTATTGACGGTAATCTTCTTACTGCTTAAAGGGATGCCCAAGTACCTGAACGGTAAAGCCCCTTCAACAAAATCAGTAGCACGGAGGATTTCTTCTTTGGTACTATTCTCAATATTCCCAAAATACACACTACATTTATTGGGATTCACCTGTAGCCCTGTTGCTTCAGAAAAATCCTGCATAGCCTGTATAGCCAGCTTAACCGTTTCAGTTTCTCCTCTAGTAAAAACCAACAAATCATCGGCGAAACTCAGATTAGTGATCTTTAGCTTTTCACATTTAGCATGGAATTTGAACACCGGATTCTTGCCCATTTTTTGCAGCACTCTTTGGAGATATTCCATGACAATAACAAACAAAAGGGGGGATATTGGATCTCCCTGTCTCAATCCACGTTTGGCTGGAATCACATCAGTGATAGCATGGTTCACTTTGTACCTGTACGAGACAGACCTCACCATGATCATCACCCATTCAATGAACTTATTAGGGAAGCCCAGTTCAGAAAGGATATCTTCCAAAGCTTGCCAGTCAACACTATCGTACGCCTTCTGGATGTCCATCTGAATCATGCATCGAGGAGGCCCACCTTTCGCACTATACCCTCTAATTAATTCATATGCGAGCAACACGTGATCTTGAATATGCTGTCCAGGTACAAAAGCAGTCTGGCTTGTATCCACAATACTACCAAGGACTCTCCCTAGCCTGTCTGCCAGCACCTGGGATATCAGTTTATACAAAACAGTGCAACACGATATTGGTCTATAATCCTTCACTTCACAAGCATTTGGTTTCTTCGGTATTATTGTGACCAAGGTACTGTTAACAGCTTTGTGCATTCTCCCGTTGCTGAAGAAATCTTGCACTGCCTCCATAATATCATCCCTAATAATATGCCAACATACTTTATAAAATTTAGCTCCATACCCATCAATACCTGGTGCAGTAAGATCACTTATTTTCTTCAAAGCACTACGGACCTCTTCCTCAGTAACACGCGCAGTGAGCATTCTACAATTGGCTGCAGTCACTTGTTTTCCATTCCTAAGCACCTCCATATCAACTTTTTGTTTCATAGGTTTAGCTTCACCAACAAGCTTTCCATAGAACTGCATAACTTCAGCTTCAATCTTATCTTGGGTGGTCAAGTTGTTACCGTTCTCATCCTTGAGCACACTAATACTAGTTTGTGAGCTTTTACTCTTTAGAATAGCAAAAAAATATGCGTTGTTACTATCTCCAAGATTTATCCAATCAACCTTGGATCTCTGTCTCAACAGGTCCTCTTCAAGCTTAGCAAGCTCCAACACTTGATGAGTCTTTTGCTTTACTGCTTCAATATTAGTTACATCCATGCGATCATCAAGCAGATTTTGTTGGGCACACGTGAGCTCCTCTCTAGCTTTAGCCAACCGACTACTCAAACCATACAGGGGCTTGTGTAACCTCTTAACAACTTTCTGTAATCTGTAAAGTTTTCTCCAAGTTCTCTCCATAGGTCTCCCCTCAATGCCTTTCTTCCAGTCTTCTGCCACAGCTTCAAGAAAACCACTAGTCTTGGCTAAAACATTAGGAAACCTAAAACACTTCAACACCCTCTGATACTGGTTTCTACTTTCCAAGCATAGCAGGGCGTGGTCGGAAACCTCATGATCCAACACCTTCAGAGTAGAGTCTGCCTTAATATGCTGCCACTCGACATTACCGAGAATGCGATCAATTCTTGAGTAGACTATGCCATTGACTTGGTTGTTGGACCAAGTGAAATGGTCACCACAACTTTCTTTTTCATACAGGCCCACTTTCTCCATCATGTCTCGAAGATCCCGATACTCATGTTCTACCACATGGTTCCCGCCAATCCTATCGTGAACAGTCAAGACATTGTTAAAATCCCCCATCAAGAACCAGGGTCCACTCACATTCTGAGCTATCTTCTCAATATCCCCCCATAGAATTCTTCTCTTCTCAAGAGTATTATGAGCATAGATTGCAGTCCCCCACATTTGGAAATCACCGTTAGTGTTTCCAATACTGAAATGGACCAATTGATCAGTGTATTGAATACTCTTTAGACAGACCTTAGTCTTGTCCCACATGATCCACAGTCTACCATTCTCATGGGCATGGTAGTTGTCAAGGAAATCCCATTTTCCACCTAACTTATTCCTGACACCGTCCTTCTTATTATACTTTACTCTAGTTTCTATTAATATACCAATTGCAGGGCTAAGCTTCTTGAGACGGGTTGCTATCTCTCTACACTTCCCTGCCTTATTCAACCCACGCACATTCCACGAGATTATCATGGAACATAATCGAGTTTATATTATTATTAGTCATTTTACAATCAAGTAATCTATTTTAAATTTACATGTATATCTAATTACTATTCATTCACCAATGGGTCAATTATTCCCTTTCTAAATCGACCACACATTTACTCTTTTTTACTTTTTCAAGTAACAACTGTCTTTATTTGAAAGATAAAATTTTTATTTTCAAATGTCAATTTTTTTTCTCCATCTCATTGATATTTTTTTGTATGATTATTTAATACAATTTAGTTTATATGATTATTGTTCATTTTACAATTAAGTAACACATTTCAAATTCACATATATAACTAAATATATTTTATACTGTCTCAAATTGGATAATACCTCATAGTCATGTAGACAACTAATTTGCATCTCACGAATCACTATCAATACGATACACATTTAGTACAATTGAATTTATATGATTATTGTTCATTTTACAATTAAGAAACTCAATTCAAATTTATATATGTATTTAAATACATTTTATATTGTATAAGTATCTTGCTAATTTAGGTCATAAAACCTATATATCTTACTATTTGCTACATATCCAATTATTACACATTCATAAATTTTATTAACAAATTATTGCTAATTTATATGATTATTGTGTCGAGAAATATGGACATTGACCAAGTATTATTTCCACCAAAGAATCGCACATTCATAAATTTTATTAACAAATTTAACTCACTTTGAATTTAAAATTCTAACATAAATTAAATAACTCGAAGTTTTAAAATAAAACAAATTTAAATGTCTTTTCTGCAATATCTCATAAAAAAAATTATTTTAAGACTTGAAAACTTTATAAAAAAACATATCAAGCAATCAATACAATTTCCCTACACGAGTTAATTTAACTTTAAACATGTTATCCACGTTTCCACATATATATATTTGTAAAGTTGCGTTGCGCGTGGGATGGATCTTATAAGTATAATAACGATGTAGATTGGCAGGGTGTAAAATCATTTATCCAATGAAAATAATAAATTCTTTCTAGGAGTACAGGCAGTACAATACAATTGTCAAAATTGAAAAACCGGTTGAATTATGTGCAACTTTTTAATTTGCGAGGGGGCAGTGTACATAAAATTTGGGATACTTACATGCATAAAAAATTAGAGAAGAGAAAAATTTAAAAAAAATATAGTCAATGCAAATTATTTTATTTTATTTTTTTATATTATATTTTTTGAAATTTTTAATATTTAATATTTTCTTTGCATATTTAAATTAAAGTTGAAAATATTTATTTAATATGATTATTTTATAAAGTATGTGCAATATAGAAAAAAACCAAAACAATAGAAAATAAAATAATATTTTAAAAGATAAATAAAAAAATATGAAACAATTATATAAACGGTTAAATGTTCAATAATATTAAAATACATATTAATATGAAGTGGACAAAATCAATCAATTTTTTTAAAGTATTTGGTACTTTGTCCTCACTAGTTTATATTTTTATTTAAAACATAATTTGGTGAATTATTATTAGAATCAATTTTTATTTATTCATTTTTAAACAATAAATTAATTTTTATATTATTTTAAAATAATGATTCAAATTATCCTTTAAATTTAAATATTATTTGAGATTTTTAATTATGATTTGTGAAAATATATAATTGTTGAAATATTTGAAAAATATAATTTTTGATCTAAGAATGAGAGGATCTTCAAATTTCTTTGTAAATATTGAGTTAGGGGAAGAGATATGGTAAAAAAAATAAAATTAAAAAAAGGAATAATTTGTTCTAAACGAATTCATATAATTACTATTAATAGAGTAAACTTTTATCTTCACGAGAACATCATGGTTATTTTTTTCAAGCAAGTTAATATATATATATATATATATATATATATATATATATATATATATATATATATATATATATATATATATATATATATATATATATATATATATATATATAAAAGGGCCGTCTTTGAGGCCTCTAATTATATTAGTTATTTTATCAAATTAAGTGTCTTAATCTATTAAGTAATCTATTAAGTGATCAAATAAAATTGAAAGATTAATTAAATTTCTATTTAAAAGTTAATTAAATTTCATTTTAAAAGTTAATTAAATTTCATTTTAAAAGTTAATTAGATTTCATTGAATATGGACTCAAAGTTGAGTGAATATTAGGATCAAAAGACACAAAAGGGTTAAACTTAGTAACATGACACCACCGATAACTCTTACCGTATATTTGTATAACAAATTCCACCGTTAGATTGAACGGTATTATCATATAAATTATGTTTATGAAATTTAACATCAATTAAAAGTCATTTGACATGTCAATGAGATGCATTAAAACTAACGTCTTACAAAACTTCATGAAAACCGTTAATTTTTCTCATTCTCTTTAACATATCAAATAATTTTTTATTGATGAAATATTTTATAGGCATGACCTATATAATAATACCTTTCAATTCTACGGTGAATTTTGTTATACAAATATTAGGTGAAGAATTATCGAAGGTGCCCTAGTTCTCAAGTGTATTGAATTTGATATATATTCTCGCAATACCAATATTTGCCCTACCTTGACTTTGAATGTTAAATAAAATTATGCCCACATCCTGTCAAAATTTTGTGGTTTTAAATTTTGTTACCTTGACTAAGAAGACCTTTAAGTCTAACGGAAGAACAAGGTGGACGCAATATTTGACAAATGAATCACATATTGAAATTTTGGCAACAATATTGAAAGCATTATGATTGCGATTGAAATTTAAATAACGCGGTTTAAGAATATTTTTCCGACGAAAAAAAAAAAGTGACAGAAAGAACAAAATCATATTCAAGGCATATGTAATGTATGTGATGCAAAAGAGGTGACATGTTTGTGTGGTCCTCACTTTCGCAGGCTTCACATTCACCTCATATTGTATCAATCACCAACTAAATCATAATATAATTATTAACTATATATAAATACATAAACAACTCACTTAACTTTCTCATCATTACTCTAACTTAGAAAAATTTAGGGTTTTTTTCCTATGGAGTCTAATCAACAAAAAGGTCAACCTTCTCCTTCAACAAAAGTTGAAAGAAAGATTGTTGAGAAAAATAGGAGAAATAAGATGAAGAGTCTCTATTCCAAACTCAACTCTCTTCTTCCTAACTATAATCCCAAGGTGCATCATCTCTTCTTGAAAACATTCCTAATGTATTATAATAATGTTAGAAAATACTTTATAATTTGGTGTTATATTTTTCAATTTAATGCAGGAACATTTACCATTACCTGATCAAATAGACAATGCTATAAACTATATAAAGAGCTTGAAGACAAATTTGAAATTGGCTAAGGAGAAGAAACAAAGTTTAATAAGAAACAAAAGATCGCTTAGTGGCTGTTCGAATTCTTCTGGAGCAAAAGTAAGCATAAAATCACCAAAAATAGAGATTCATGAAAATGGTTCTTCTCTACAAGTTATGGTAACATGTGGGGTTGATGAACAGTTCATTTTCTATGAAATTATAAGAATACTGCATGAAGATCACGTGGAGGTCATCTCTGCAAATTCTTCACTGGCTGGAGATTCGGTTATTCATGTCGTGCATGCAGAGGTATATGCATATACATGGATTTCTTCTTTAATATTCTTAATAATGTTTAGCAAGGGAAATTAAATTAACATGAATAAACTTATGATTGAGATTGATTTGTTTTGTTTGATAATTACTTTTGTGTAGAATCCGCAATCATTGTTTCAATTTGGAGCGAGCAAAGTGGGCGAGAGATTGAAAAGGTTTGTGAATGGATCTATGGGCGAGGCACAATTAATAGTGCCTCAATTGTGGGATTTTGAGATTGGAACTGAGACTTGGGATCTAAATTCTATAGTAAACAAGTGTTTGTCAAATTCTTAAAGAAGAAGAAGAAGAGATACAACAAACAAATGCAGTGCACATTATAACTAATTCAAGTGTAGTATATGAAAGCATTTAAATATATTGTAAGAAGAAAATTGAATTGAAATCGCTTTATGAATCTAGAAGAACATGTATCATGGATTTTGAAATTTTGCAGAACTATATATATTTGCCCTAATTTTTTTAATAGGTGTTTATTAAACATAAGTGTCTTCGTGTGTAAGTTCTATAAATATATTAATTTATTACTTAATATCAGTTATATTTCTTTTTGTTTTTGCTTGGATTTTTAAAAGAGATGGTGATGGAATGGGATGAAGGGAGTGGCAGTCTGCTTGCAACATAGGAAGAAGAGGGAGATGGTGTGATTAGTTATCTAATGGCATAAAAATGTTTGCAGACTTAGGTTTTGTTATAGATTTAAGAAAAAAAAACTTTACTTATTATATTTTTACAAATGGTTTTCATGATAAATTTTTAAAAATAGTACAAGTTATTTCAAACTTCTTTTTTTATTAATTATAAAAATATTTTGACATTTAGTAACCCAATTATTCATTCTTAAACATTTTAATATAATCATTTTATATAATTTTAAAAAAGATTCATGAGAGAAAGATTACAAAACAATTAAAGTTATGAGAGAAATAACATAAGATCCTTGCTAAACTCGTAAAAGGAATAATTGGAGTGTGTAATTTTTCCGCAAAAAGACCACTTCCAAACCAATAACTTTATGTTCTACACGGTGTTGTTAATGTTCCAAGCATCATTCAGAAAATAAACCCAGTTCCTTAAAATCCATAAAGTCCACGAAGTGGCGAGCCACACAACACCTAACTTATTTTCTTTAACCTTATGTATACGAAAAAACAAGTGTCAATCCATAAAATTCGACAAACACTCATTCTCCATCTTATTCAATTTACCAACCCAAAAAACTATCTTGCTCCAAATCTTCTTTAAGCAATTAAAAAAGGAATGATCCTGATTCTCCAAAACAATTCCACAAAAAATGCATTTTATATTATCTAAAGGGAAAGAAATACCTCTATACACCAAAAGGTCCTTTGTTCGAAGTCTATTAAGAAGAAATCTCCAACTAAACAACTTTATTTTGAAAGGCACATCCAATTTCCACACTAGCCCAATAGTTTCATTAAACCTGTTAGGAGGACCGAAAGGAATTTGAGAGCTTACATAGAACACATAACACGAAGCGATCGAAAAATCTGCTTCTGAGTTAACGACCAACTCTACCAAGTCTTTACCATCCGACATACCATAAAATCCCTCCAAACGATCCCGAAAAGAAGCAAAATCGACCGTAAGAGCGGAATCTTCCAAAATTGCCCCATTGACACTTTCCCTCAAACCATCCTCCCATAGCCGCCACCAAAACTCTCTTCAAGCAATAAGCCATGAATAATTCCGGATATTTCTCCTTCAAAATAATTCCTTCAAACCACTTGGCTTCCCAAAAAGGAGTAGTGGTTTTATTACAAGGCTAAGGGAAATAGAAAAAAAATACAATCCTAAAAAGAAGGTTATTTTAACGTCAACGTTTGTAGATGGAATGACATTAAAATGATGTCAAAGTTTGTAGTGACTCCATCAACCCCATCTCTCTCTAAGTAAAGTTAATGTAACTCCTAGTCCATCTACAAGGAAAGGGAGAGAGTTATTATATGGACACTTCAAAGTCAATGATCGAAGAGGAGTAAAGGGCCTTTTTAATAAAGAAGTAGGTCAGAAGGTCAAGGGAGTTCATAAAGTGGGTGGACCTATCTTAGATAAATCCATCAGGCCCAATAAGTTTATTTTGGGAAAGAGGGTTCGAAAGTTTCATTTTCTTTTGATGATCAAGTGGAAACCCTATCGCAGCCGTCGTATTTTATTGTTATGATCGCTAACCCAGGATCAAAGGCTCAGAGGATAAAGATCGTTTTCAGGTGGAGAAATTTTATGTTGCAAAGCGACTCAGATTATTATGTCTGTCAAGGCAATCTCAGGTTTGGGACAACTTGAAGTCTAATATGGGAGATAAAGTGTGGAATGCTATTTCCAATTTAAAAAATTGTGCCTGAAGACAAGAAGAAAGATTACAAGAAGAACATTTTAGATATGGAGGAAAAATATAAATATAGAAAAGAGGGATCGAAGGCGACAAACCAATCTAGAAGATGATAATCAGCTCTATCAACATCAGAGGTAGCAGCAATAAAGCAAAGCGAATGAGAATTAGTTAGGCTATATCTTCAAGTCAAGTTGATATTTTTACATTCAAGAATATAAGCCCAAAGTAGTTGATTTAGGTGTAATTAATAGTTTCTGGAGTTCTCAGAATATGGGTTGGTCCTGTAGTAATGTCATAGGTCAATCAGGTAGTTTATTAATCCTATGGAAGGAAGATTTGATAGAGCCTATATTTATTTTCAAAGGAGAAGGGTATTTAGGGTTCAAAATGAAATGGAAGGATAAGATGTATTATATTTTCAATGTCTATTTTGCATGTACCATTAATCTGAAAAGAAAGTTGTGGAGAGATACCTTGGAATTAAAAAAGAAGTTTGTAGATGGGGATCTGGTTCTAAGGGGTGATTTTAATTCTATTGTTAGTTCAAGTGAAAGAGAGGGGAGCCTATTCTATAATAGGAAGTCGAAAATGAGGGAATTCAAATCTTTCATAGAGGAGACTAATCTTATAGACTTGCCTTGTTTAGGTACCAATTTTAGCTGGTTTAACAGGGATGACAATTCAATGAGTAAAATAGACAAATTCCTTCTGTCTGGATCACTAACTGATAGATGGGGGGTAGTAGGCTAGTTGATAGGAAAGAGAGACATATCCGATTATTTTCCTATTTGGCTAAAGATCAATAACTCTGATTGGGGCCCAAACCTTTTAGAGTTAATGATTATTGGTTTGAGAACAAAGACTTTATCGAGTTTGTGGAGAAGTAGTGGAAGGAGATCATAGTGGGAGGGAGAAATGTTTATGTCATAAAATAGAAATTCAAACAATTAAAAGAGAGTCTCATGAGGTGGAATACAAATGTGTTTGGAAGGATTGATCTGAAGGTAGATGAAGGAGTGGATGAGCTTAATGATGTGGATAGGTTGCTACCTAGTTGTTATTAGATGATAGGCTACGATCTAGAGGCGGTGAAAATTCGCAAATAATTTTTTTTTAATAAAATTATGTTTTGAAAAATGTTTAAATATGGTGCACGGAAACAATCTCGAATCGACTACCGTCTATCCCGAACCATTATCGAAAACACAGGATATGCGTAAACCAATTGAACAAATACGTAAGATGAGAAATACAACCAATATATTTTCATCAATTTGCATTTGAATATAAATCACACAGTAGTAACCAATTTCAAATGAAATAATACACAAAAATTGACTTAAGCAATTTGTCAAACACTTTGTCTGAAATCGATTCAAACCAGATTTTTCTTTGAAAATTGTTGATATGAGAAACCAATTACAAACACATAGATTGTAATCAACTCAAAAAATTGTTTGAAGTATTAGACAAAGAAATAATCTCTATGTATCAATCACAAAATCAACAATTTAATAATTTGCACGTAAACGTAAAAGAGATAGATAGATAGATAGTTAGAGAGAGAAGGATTTATTTAGGCAGTTCCCCTATCAGCCTCGCTATGGGTACGCCTGCCCCCAATTCCAAAGGAAGTGAGATAATGAAAAATTAACCTTTGCAAATGTAGTTTACAAATGAAAAAATAGAAATCCAACCATCCAAACCCTATGATTGATGTTGATCCCGTCTTCTTCTCTTCCCTTGATCTTGAGCTCAATCAAGTAACCTGATACTTCTAATTTAATCCTCTGGTTATAGTTACTCCTTCGACGCAACCCTTTTCTTTAAAGCTTCCACCCGAATGAATCCAAATTGCGAATGTATAGTGACCTAAGATTACCCAAGTGATCCTCCGCTTACCGTTACTCCTTTAAAAGAAACCCTCGTTCTTCGAAGCTTTCACTCGACTGAATCCAAATTGCACGATCTTGTGAAAAACTCCCAAATTAATCCTTCATCTTGGAAGGAAACCCCAAATGGATTTATCTTGAAACCCTCCAAAGATCTTTCAAGCCAATTGATTACACCAAATCCTAATTGAACCTTATCAAACTATCTTTTGATCACGCAATAAAAATGATTAGGTGTATTTGTGATATGTATGTAACGAGAGAGGATGAGGATGATGAAAATCCTTGTGTATTTTTGGTTTCAATGTGAGAAATGATGCATGATTGACTATATATATGTGCGAGTGTGAGTCGAATCCTTTGGAGAAGAGAAATTCTGCTTCAGTGGGAGTCGAGACATAGCACGTGGTAGTCGACTCCTTCGTGCTTTGTGTCAACTCCAAGACCATGTGTATCGACTCCTTTGGAGAAGAGAATTTTCATTTCAAAAGGCTTTCAATGGGAGTCGAATCCTAACATGAATTAGTCGACTCCAAAATGTTTTGTCACAAAAATCCATATTTTTTACCTTGTTAACTTGTCCAAATGCTTTTGACTTGATCCTTAGTGTCCTAAAATGAAAATACAACTTATACATAGAAGGATAAGGTCCAATATATAAATACTACGTATTGCCTAGTTTTGATGTCATTCAAAACATCTAAGAGAGGAAGAAGGTGTTGCATTCACACACTCCCTCTTTTTGATGATGGCGAAACATGCAACATATTTTGTAGTCTCTGATCATATCTCCCCTTGAGTATGTGCATCTTCTTTTTAATGTTTTCAAAAACTTTGTTCTCTATTCTTGCATAGCTTCTCCCCATTTGACAACATCAAAACGATAAAAATATCACACAATGTAAGAAGCATCAAGTATAGATACAAAATCACAAATTTAACAACACCACTTAGAGGCATTGCAAAGATTAAAGTGAATAACAACATCATCACTCACATAGAATGATGATGAGGTGAAAGAGCCTAAACATAAATAAGCAACAATTCAAACCAAACCAATAGCAGTTCATTACAAAAATAACATTGTCAGGACATAATATCCATAAAATAAATACATCAACACATTATTATACAATCAATACAAGTGGAGATAAAAGTCATTACAAACTGAATGATAATAGGAGATATGCGAACATAAAAATAAAATTAAAATCATGCAAAATGATATGAAGTCCATTGCCCATAAGCAAGATGGATTAGTTTCTACAAACCCTATGGTGTTGGTTTCCTCTCCTAGGTTATGGTCTCACACCTCTTTGTCAACCATGACCATCATGGCCATACTGATGATCAAGAAAATCACACATCTCCCAGTAAAACTGTGAGTAATGATAATGGTAGAACCATGGTAGCTTTCCATGTTTCTACGAATGTTGGTAAGCTGATCCGTTAAATAGGTTTGAAACGAATTAAAGGAGCTACCATGTGTATTCATATGCTCCTGAACCAAACGGTATCGCTCCTCTTGAGCTATTTGGAAAGCAACACACCAACTAATTTCCTTTTCATGGTGCTCTTGCTGTTGAACACACATGTTTTGCAGCAATGTGATAATTGATTAATTTTCACCCTTGAATCTTGACCAACTTCATAACCATAAGCAATTCCCTGATGACCAAAGTCCTGTGCCTCATCTTTAACTTGTTGCTGCTGCCCTTAATCTGGTTGAGCTTCTTCAGCTGGTTGGAATGTTGAATGATGGATCCAAGCGTCATCTTCACCATAGTTTGCACCTAGCATGTTTTTATCTTCATGCTGATCATTATCTTCCATTTGTTGCTCTTCAACAATTACAAGATCAACATTAATTACATCAATTGGATCATCATATTTATACATCTGTTTCTTGGTCCCCTTCATAGAGAAGTAGTAAGCATTTTGGTCCTTATCCCACCTATATCTCATATTTGCCAATGTAGTAGCATTGAACTCTAGAATTTGGCCAGGTGAGATGCATAGATGATTTTGCATATTAATGTGGAAGTGCTTGATAATTATACTAATCATAGAAGAGTAACTCAGGATGATCCTCTGTGACAATCATGAATGGAAAACATTCTAGAGACAAAGTAATAAGGAAAAATAATCAGAAACTTATTTTCAAGAAAGTACATCAAGTGTACCTCACCTTGATCAATCCGAGAGTGACTTCACTTCCTCGGATGCATCACATGAGTGACAATCCAATGATGTATGCGAGGATTTCTCTTCATGTTTGCGGTGGCCAACTTTTCCAGGTTTGGCCTTGGTGCTTTTCAGACATGAGTTTAAGTAAGGCCTCCAATCAAAGTTGTTACACATTGAAAAACCAGACAAGTTTGTGTCATGACTGAATGTTTGGAGACCTAACAATTCTTCCCAAAGTTCCCCAGTAACATGATATGATTGGCTACCCAACCTGAAACTGAATGTAGCTACATGCTTATCTTCTAACCCGATATAAAATGTTCTAATCAAATCTTCGTTATAATCAATATTGACCCTTAAGAGTCGATCAATCTTTAAGGAATAAAATATTTAGAGAGTTTTTATCCCGAATTTCTTAAAAATCGAGGGATCATATATTTAACCTAAAATATGTATAAAATAAAGACGCCTTTTTGGTTCTAAATAAAACTTAAAATTACAGGAGCTGAGGATCGAAGCTCAAACCCTAAACAACTTGTAATGTCGATTGATGATAACCGAGAGAATAGATTAATTTTTTTTAAAAATAAAATAATAATGACGCCTTTTATGTTATTTGACATTGATTTTTTATTAGCTGAGATGAAAACTTTATCATGAAAAATATTATATGTAGTAGTGATGTTACAATATATGTATTTTGTAGTAGTGCCATCATCACTCAAATGAATCAGAAACATAAATTGTAGTGACAATGTCAAGGTTCACAAAGTTTTATGGTTGAAGCTTCTCGCGCTCAAACTAAAAGAGATGAATTGAGTTCTAAAATTACTAATCCTAACAAAACCTTGCAATAAATTAACTCAAATTCATCGTATTAGTTATAGAAATCAACTTCGGCAAAGAGAGGGTAAACAATACAGACGAAAAGAATATTAGATAACAAAAAGATGAGATGAGAAAATTAATCGGAATTAAATTTTCTTAACAAAATGCAACAAAATTTATAGATGAAAAAATACTCATGTTTCATTTGACGGGAATTAAACCCCTAAGGCTCTGTTTGGTAAAATTAGCGGTTGACTGTTAAGATAGTTGATAGTTTATAGCTTATGACTCATGACTAATATATAGCTTATAATTTATGACTGATTGCTGATGACTGATGGCTTATAAGTTAATTGAAGTGTTTGGTAAAATTAACGGTTCAATTAACTTATAAATGTAAAATAACATAAAAAATATTTAATATATAATTATTTTATTTTAAATTAAAATAAATTATAAGGGTTAAAATAGATTTTAATAAAAATAATAAGGACAAAAAAGGAAGAAAAAAATAATAAACTATAAGACATAAGCTAAAACGCTATTTGAAATAGCATATGAAAAATAAGTTATAAGCTAATAAAATAAGCTATAAGCTCGTGATGAAAAGACAGCTATCAAACGGGTCCAAATTATCACATAAACGTATAAGACATAAGCTATAAGCTCGAAAACATGTCTTACCAAACAGAGTCTTAATTTTTTTTAATAATTTAATAAATAATATATATATAATTATAATTATAATGAAACAATAAACTTAATTTGCTTGACTATAATTATTTAAGAAAATTTCTTTAGCCACCTCCCTATGGGGGTCACCCCCAACGAAAATCCCAAAATATCCCTGCTTCGAAAATGAACTTCCGAAGCGCTTTTTTTTTTTTTTTTAAAATTTCCACAATTCAGAAGTGCATCTCCGAAAACACCCCATGGGGGGTGTCTTCGGAAATGAACTTCCGAAAATACCTCATGGGGGGTGTCTTCGGAAATGAACTTCCGAATTATGCAGAAACTGTTTTTTTTTTTAATGTTTTTTCTTAACAGTCTCGCATTTTAATTAAACGCAAACGCCAAATAAAATAAGCAACAGATAAACTGAAAATACTAATATGATAAATCCAATCCAAATAATATATACAAACCGAAAATAATAATAATATTGTGCGAAAGATACAATTCGAAATCAAAAAATAAATAAACCCGACCACTACTGGGGTGTGCCTAACCCTCTCAGCCTGGGCCCTCCTCTGCCGCCTGTACCCCGCTGCACGGCCCACATCAGTGACGATCATCTCCATCACGGCGACTGTCTCTGGACCGCCCTGATCAACGATACCTCGATCCAATGCGTCCCGCCCAAGCATCTCTATCCGCTGGCAGATCGGCATGAGATCAATGGCGTGGTCATCCTCAGCCTGCTGGTTCTCCAGGATCTCCTCGTGTGCTGGCCTAGGAGCACCGGGAACGTCGGGTCTCAGTAGAGGATGGGACACCCGGTAGAACCATGTGACGTACCCCTCCTCACTGTGCCAGTCCTGTGTGACCCGAGTGAGACAGTACTCCTACGGTACCACATGATGCTGCCAGTCCGCCCATATGACAGTGAGCTGCACTCGGGTCACTATGTCGGGAGCAGCCTCAAAGGGTGACCTGGGTATCCGCTGCACGAATCCGAACTGAAGCATGCACCGCTCAGGGAGATACCGGCCCATGATGCCGGTCCCGCATGCCAACCATCCTGAATATAAAGCAATGCCGTCAAAGGGGACAATCTGAGCGTAGTCGACGAACGGCCTCCAGGTGACGTCTTCGTGCATCGTGCGGTCCAAGTACAAACGGCATGGTCTCACCGCATCGTTCCCCCTTTGGAGAGCGTATCTGGCGGCCCTGGGCATGGCGTCCACGTATGCACGATAATGTATTAAAAATAAATACGAAACATAAATAAATAAATAAATACGATAATGTGTTAAAATAAAACGTACCGTAAGTAGTGTGCAGGATCCGACCAACTGCCTCGTCCTCCAGTTGGAGGCCTCATTCAGCTTCTGGTAGAGGTATTGTTAGCTGAAGATTTCGTTTCATATTGTTTGTCCTTCAAAGAAGTTAAGAATCGAAGAAAAGATGGTTACTGATGACCATCCCTTAAAAAGTAAGAAAATGACTACTGATGGTCATGCTTCGAAGATAAAAACTTCTAAGTTCGTTGAAGATAGTGAACACTGAAAGACTAATAAAAGCATATGTCTTCTGGACTTAGACAAAATTTATAAAGTATGTATTTAAGTATTATTACTTAGCGTGTTTTCGTAGTGTTTAATACACTGCCACGCGTCGAAGACGGACTCAGGCGGGAAGATTTGAAATTCGAAGACGGTTTCGTAACTGTCCAATAACAGATGGCTTCGCTGGAAGTTCTGATGAGAAACGTGGCAGCAGATTAGTGTAGGACCGTTAAGGTCGAAACTAGTATAAATAGGGGTCTTTATGTTAGGATTCCGTGTGTTCATTTTGTACAAATCACTCACATATTTACTCAAGTATCAAGTGTTACGAGAAAGAGTTCGCTGAGAAAATGTACGTATGACACCACCATTTTAATACATGTGTATTGTATTTCATTTTCGAATATATTTCTGAATTACTGCATTCCATTTATTTCTTGTCATTTACATTCCTGTATCTTTATTTTAAATCACTTACTTTCGAATTTACTTTCATGATCATTTACTTTCAAAGTCTTTAACGTTTCTGCAGTTTAAGATTCTTTATGTTTTAACAATCTTTAAGTTTTGTATGTTATGTTATTTATCTTTCTTGTTGAAGTTATAATTACATATAACGAAGCAATTACCAAGATTCTTGAATCGAACAATACTCATCGAAGAGGACAAATTACGGATATGATTCAAATGAACATTGATAACAATCTTCTTGACTATGTGTCCTAGGATCAATCTAGTCGATCCTGCAAGTAACCAAATCATATTTATTATAGTTTGGAAGACTAGCGGTTGTTTACCGGAAATCACCGTAAACAAATTGGCACACCTGGTGGGACAGTGTCACGCGGATTGTTTTAATCAATTGTTTTGTTTTTGTCTAGACAATATCAAGACCTTGTATGAACCTTAGGAACGGTAAATTAAAGAACAGTGCACAACCGATTCCCAAACGAAGGTACAACAGGAAAATGGCTGTCACGGCCAGTGCAGGGGGTGATCAGGATCCCCCACAAGGTTCAGGATCAGGAGCGGCAAATTCGACTTCCAGTCAGGGAACACAGAATACGACGGGTCCAAATGGATCGAGACCTGCAGACAATTCCCAGACTACGCCTGAAAACACTACAGGGCATTCAGGAACTGTTCCAGTTTCAGCGACGACAACCGCACCTTCATCCACAAGTGCAGAAGATGTACTGTGTCCCTTGACAAATGCTGCAAATAATTCGTTTGGTCAAGGCACAAATTCTGGTTTCGAATGGAGACCAAATAGTCCATATGGAATGCCATACCCGTTCCCATTTGGAACAGACGTCCGAGGGGCAAGACCTATAAACGCCTCAACTAATAATACGACATTTTCGCCAAATGTTAGTTCAGTGGGTCGAAGTGGACGCAACACTAATTTTTCTACCCAAATACCCAATTTTACCACAAATAACCAAGCAGCATTTCGACAAGAAATGGATGCAAGCAACCATGATATGGTAGGGGTTTTGGCCAGAGAACTAACTTCAGTCTTGAGCCCACTAATGGCAAATGTTACTACGACAAATAGAGAAAACGTAGAAATTTTCCAAAAGATATCATCTCAAATGAATCGAATGGCAGAATTCATGGGAGTACCACCACCTAAAAGGAAAGACAAACAGCCTGCGAATCAAGAAGAGAGGCCTATTTTGGAGCCTGTGCAAGATATGGTTCCCCCACCTAGGACGGCTCCTAGGGATATAGGCCCTTCACGAAGGACGGAGTCATTCGAAAAGACTCCAGTAATTAACTTGGAGGATTCAAGTCAAAGGACCGTCCCCTTTCGACAAGAAATGGAGGAAGAACGACCCAGATTGAGGATTTTGGGTAGGGACGATCATCCAGATGAGATTGTCCAAAGAGTTAGAAGAGAAAATCTGGCCACAGAAAATAATTTAACTGCCATGATAGAAAGGGTTATGGCCAATAATGGCCTTAGTACTGGACTCAGACGTCCAAATTATACATCCCCAATATCAGATTATATCATGCAGACAGAATTGCCTAGGGGAACTAAGGTTCCTAAATTCACAAAATTTTCTGGCGAAACTAATGAGTCAACTGTGGAACATATTTCTAGATATTTGACAGAAGCAGGAGACTTAGCGGGAAACGAGGATCTAAGGATTAAATATTTCCCTAGTTCGCTGACAAAAAATGCCTTCATCTGGTTCACCACTTTGCCACCAAATTCGATAGATGCATGGGCATACATAGAAAGGTTGTTCCACGAGCAATTCTACATGGGTCAAACTAAGATAAGTCTGAAAGAATTGGCCAGTGTTAAGAGAAAATTCGCAGAAACAATTGATGACTACTTGAATAGGTTCCGCTTGTTGAAATCAAGGTGTTTTACGACAGTTCCGGAACATGAACTCGTCGAAATGGCTGCGGGTGGTTTGGATTATTCAATAAGAAAGAAACTAGATACCCAATACCTCAGGGACATGGCCCAATTAGCAGATAGGGTTCGATAGGTCGAACGCCTGAAGGCAGAAAAAGCTAGGGCAAATAAAAGCTATAAGAAAGAAAGAGTGGCGTACGTCGAAGCCGAGAATGCTGATGATGAGTCTTTCAATGACTCATATAGCCCTGAAGAAGTCGAAATAGACTTGGCTGAATTAAAAGAAGCGCCACCTTATGCTTGCAAATTGTTAAATCCAGCAAATGGAAAAAACCCAGTAGAAAGTGATAAGAATGATAGGTTCCCTAAGAAAACTTATACATTTGACATTACCAAATGTGATGAAATATTTGATTTACTGGTAAAAGATGGCCAAATGATACTACCTCCAAATTCCAAAATTCCTCCGTTGGAACAACGGAAGAAAAGAGGTTTCTGTAAATATCATGGTTTTTTAGGCCATAAAACTTCTCAATGTTTTCTTTTCAGGGATCTAATTCAAAATGCTCTCAATGATGGAAGATTGAAGTTTGCTGACAAAACCAAGAGTCAAATGAGGGTAGATTCAAATCCTCTGAACATTGCTGACGCTAGCTTCTGTGAGGTAGAAGATATCAACATGGTGGAGGCGTCTGAAGTCGAAGTTGTAGAAACTAAATCAATGTTCAATGGAAAGCAGGCTACTGAAAGCCTAAATGGTGACATAATCTTCAATACTGATGTTGAAGAATCTTCCAAGGCAGAGATAACTGAAGCCTCGAAGGAAGAAAGCAGCGAGGCCACTGAAGACCTCAGGATGAAACTCCAGAAAATACAAATCTCTGAAGTTCCTCCAGTAGCAGTTAACATGGTCAGTGCCAGACGCCCAGTATCTGAGTTTGGCGAATTAGAGACCTGGTTAACGAGGCAAAATGAGGGCATCGAAGCTCCACCAAAAACTGAAAGCCTCAAAGAATATCTCTGGAATTGTCACGAGAGAAGTGGTGGTAAGCAATGGATGTGTCCAAGGTGTTCGATCATGCTGAATCGAAGAGTCGAAACCAACTTCGAGAGGGCTCGACGCGAAAGATGGGAACATCCAGGAAGAGAGCCAAACCCCCTGCTACAACTATATCCAAAGATGGATGAAAGCTTGGTAGGATTTTTGGTCAGATGCCACAAAGGAAACACTGAAGTTGCTCTATGTCCCAGATGTGGGGCAGTCTATGATGAAAGGCTCGCACGATCATTCGAACGCGTGTACTGCCATATGAGTAGAGAAACTCAGGGGTTACGTCCTAATCTTTATGGTTTCGACATATGGACTCCAACAAAGAGGCCTGATAGTCCACACCCTAGAGCTCGAAGAGTGACTTTCAAAGTCCCTGCGAATGCACCCAGGGATAGGTGGATACAAGCTGATGCAAGAACCAACAAATGGCGAAGTTGGGACCAAGGTGGAAGAACCGCAATGGCATATAGGAAACAATTTCAAAGACCAAGTCGAGAGGCGAATCGATTGGAGAATTATAAAGGAAAAAATCCTATGTCTCGGTCCCAGTGGAGAAGGCATCAGAGGATGAAAAAGTCTCAGAAGGAATACAGGCCAAGAGAAGCTGGAGAATCTAGTAGCAACCGAGTCTCATACCAGGGGGCAAAGTTAAACAAACCTCCGGTGGAACGCAGGTTGTTCGAAGCTGAGAAACTCTTAGATGAAGAAGAGAAGATGCGTTCAAACTCCTGGAAAGAAGAGGATAGAATGACAAATGATTTTGATTCCGATGGAGTGTCATCCATAAATCTTAATTGTAATGTAGTATCTGTACTCCCTCACGAGTTTAACCAGGAAGTTGAAGTAGAAGACTGCGAAGAGGCTGATATCGAAGAAATGACAAAACACAGACCTGTGTGTTACTATGTGCTGAATAATGGTGCAGTAGAAGAACATAATGCTTTCTTCGAAAGACCAGATGAGGGTATGCGAAACCACTTGAAACCACTCTACATCAGGGCTAAGATTGAGAATGTTGGCATTAATAAAGTCTTAGTTGATGGAGGAGCAGCAGTGAACTTAATGCCTCAATATATGCTGAAAAGAATTGGTATGTTCGATACAGATATAAGGCCACATAACATGGTTTTATCTAACTATGAAGGAAAAATAGGACAAACACTGGGAGTTGTTCAAGTCAACTTGACAGTAGGTTCAGTTACCAGGCCAACCATGTTTATGGTTATACCGGCAAAAGCAAACTACAACCTTTTGCTTGGTAGGGAATGGATTCATGGGGTAGCAGCTGTACCCTCAACAATGCATCAGAGGGTGACAATTTGGAGAGAAGATGGTATAGTGGAGAATATCGAAGGTGATCAGAGTTACTACATGGCTGAAGTCAATCAGGTAAATAGAACCAACTTCGATAGGAACTTGGCAAACATAGGCCCTTGTCATGCTGCTGAAGAGATGTATACCCCAAACAAAAATGCATTGTACTATTTGACTTTGCATCCAAATGGATTCCAATGGGATAGAGAGATCATGGATGGACCACCAGATGCAGCACCATTGGAGAATTATCAAACAGTACGGCCAACAGGCTGGGATGATGACGTTAATAATGTCTGAGTCTGTGTTCTTCGAAAAGATTTCGGCCTATGTGGCCGAGAACAAAAGAAAGGCGGCTCTCGAAGCCGAATTATCAAGTACAAAGATAAATACGGTTCCAATCAAAGAAGGAACAACAGAATTGGAGATACGTACGAGTTTTGAACTCCCTGAAGACACGGCTCCAATTGAAGAGATCATAAGAGAAGAACCAAGTCAAAGGTTAGATGCAATATACGACGAGGAACCTTTGGGATTCGAAAAAGACCCAATGGCGTCGAACATAAAGATGTTGGCCCAAGATCCTCTTGAAGAAGTAAATCTTAGAGACAATGATCAAAAGAGAATAACATATATCAGCGCGAAACTAGAGCCAGAGTTGAAAGCAACGATCATCAAAATGTTGAAAGACAACAGAGATTGTTTTGCTTGGGATTATGATGAGATGCCTGGTCTCGGAAGAGATTTAGTCGAATTGAAGTTGCCAATAAAAGAAGGGAAGAAGCCAATAAAGCAAACTCCCAGAAGATTCGCGCCGGAGATTCACTCGAAGATTAAGACAGAGGTCGAAAGACTCTTGCGTTGCAAATTTATCCGAACTACAAGGTATGTCGAGTGGATTGCTAACATAGTACCCGTAATTAAAAAGAATGGCTCATTAAGAGTGTGCATAGACTTTCGTGACCTTAATGCAGCTACTCCTAAAGATGAGTATCCTATGCCTGTAGCAGAAATGCTAGTAGACTCAGCCGCAGGTTTTGAGTACTTGAGCATGTTGGATGGATATTCAGGATACAATCAAATTTTTATAGCAGAAGATGATGTATCCAAGACAGCATTTCGTTGCCCAGGAGCAATAGGCACTTACGAATGGGTTGTGATGCCTTTTGGTTTGAAAAACGCTGGGGCAACTTATCAAAGAGCGATGAATTCTATATTTCATGACTTTATAGAAACATTCATGCAAGTGTATATAGATGACATTGTGGTAAAATCTACCTCGGGTATGAGTCATCTCGATCATCTAAGCCAATCATTCGAAAGAATGAGGAAATATGGCTTGAAGATGAATCCCCTTAAATGTGCTTTCTTTGTGCAGGCAGGTGATTTCTTGGGTTTCGTAGTCCACAAAAAAGGGATAGAAATAAACCAAAACAAGACAAAAGCCATTATGGAAACCAAGTCTCCGTCCACGAAGAAAGAATTGCAGTCTTTATTGGGTAAGATAAATTTCTTAAGAAGATTTATCTCTAACTTAAGTGGACGCACCCAAGCTTTCTCGCCCCTATTACGGCTTAAGCAAGGAAAGTTCGAATGGCGTGCAGAACATCAAGAAGCTTTCGATCAAATAAAGCAATACTTGACGTGTCCACCAATTCTCATTCCCCCGAATGGGAAGAAGCACATGCGCCTGTATATTTCAGCATCAGATAAAACAATAGGCAGCATGTTAGCCCAAGAAGATGAGAACGGCATCGAAAGAGCCATTTATTACTTAAGTAGAGTACTCAATGATGCAGAGACTAGATATACTGATATAGAAAAGCTCTGCCTTTGTTTGTATTTCTCTTGTATCAAACTTAAGTATTATATAAAGCCAGTTGATGTCTACGTTTCATCTCATTGTGATGTTATTAAACACATGTTATCTAAGCCAATACTACACAGTCGAATTGGCAAGTGGGCTTTAGCCCTTACTGAATATTCATTAATATTTCAGCCTCTCAAGGCAATGAAAGGTCAAATTGTGTCAGATTTCATTGTTGACCATGCGGTGGTTGAGAATCATCAGCATTATGTGGATTTGAAACCTTGGAAGTTATATTTCGATGGTTCAACACATAGAGAGGGTACTGGCGTTGGAATATTGATAATTTCTCCTGATGGAATTCCAACAAAGCTCAAGTATAAAATTGAAGGTCCATTATGCTCCAATAATGAAGCTGAATATGAAGCATTGATTGCTGGACTTGAGGCTTTGTTAGAATTGGGGGCAACCAGAGTCGAAATTAAAGGAGACTCCGAATTGGTCATCAAGCAATTGACAAAAGAGTACAAGTGTATCAAAGAGAATTTGATCATGTATTTTGTTATTGCAAATAGGCTACTCAAGAAATTTGAATATGTGGAATTAAAACACGTATCAAGAGTGAATAACCAGGAAGCAAACGACTTGGCACAATTAGCTTCAAGATATAAAGTATCAAAAGAAAAGTTCGAAGAATTGATTGAAGTAAGAGGAAGAGCAATGTTTACTAAACTTTCGCCAAGTGATCTGGAGAACTCACGATTGGGTTATGCCAACAAAGAACAATTCGAGGTACTGAATATAGATTCATTGGAAGACACAGATTGGAGGAGTCCAATTATTAACTATCTGAAAAATCCTTCGACGGATACAGACAGAAAAATCAAGTATAGAGCCCTGTCATATTATCTGATGGGAAATGAATTGTTCAAGAAAACTCCTGAAGGGGTATTGTTAAAATGCTTGGGAGAAGCAGAAGCGTACTTGGCTCTGTCGAACGTGCATAGTGGGGCATGTGGTGCACATCAAGCAGGGCACAAAATGAAATGGCTCTTGTTTCGATATGGGATGTATTGGCCTTCGATGTTAAAAGATTGCATAGAATTTGCAAAAGGGTGCCAAGAATGCCAAGAACATGCAGGTATCCAACACGCCCCAGCAAACGAACTAAGTACGATAGTAAAACCATGGCCTTTTAGGGGATGGGCACTAGATTTGATTGGAGAAATTCACCCCAAGTCCTCTAAAGGTCAAAGATACATTTTGGTGGGAATAGACTATTTCACAAAATGGGTCGAAGCAATACCGCTGGCAAATGTGGATCAAGAGGCTGTGATTGAGTTTATTCAAAAACATATTATATATAGGTTTGGAATCCCAGAAAGCATAACAACGGATCAGGGATCAGTCTTTACTGGACGAAAAATGCAAGACTTTGCCAGAGAAATAGGTTTCAAGTTATTTACTTCTACACCTTATTATGCTCAAGCAAATGGCCAGGTTGAAGCAGCAAACAAAGTAATAATTGGCCTTATTAAGAAACATGTGGGAAAGAAACCCAAGAATTGGCATAAGACTTTAGATCAGGCACTTTGGGCTTGTCGAACATCTCCAAAAGAAGCCACAAATACAACTCCTTTTCAGTTAACGTTTGGACATGATGCAGTACTTCCAATTGAGATATGTTTGCAATCAGTAAGAATACAAAGGCAAGCAGACATTCCTCCCAACGTATACTGGGAATTAATGATGAACGAGTTAGTAGATTTGGATGAAGACAGGCTTCGAGCATTGGAAATGATAAAGAGGCAAAAGGAAAGAGTGTCCAGAGCATATAACAAAAAGGTGAAAGGTAAAACTTTTGTTAATAATGATATAGTTTGGAAAGTTATTTTACCTATAGATCGAAAGAATCAGGCACTTGGTAAATGGTCCCCACATTGGGAAGGACCCTTTCGAATCTTAAAAGTATTCTCGAACAATGCTTACGAAATTGAAGAGTTAGCAGAAGATCGCAGGATCTTAAGAGTAAACGGGAAATATTTGAAGAGATATAAACCTAGCATGCATGAAGTAAAGATTGCAAAGACGTAGATACTCAAAGTACTACGAAAAGCCAAAATGGTCAGGCATGCGTCAAAAATATACACCACTTTGATCAAAATGGCTTCAGAATCAGAAAGAATTATGGAAAGAAAAATCAAGGAAAACACCAAAATATGCTTTTCATTGTAAGCATGGAAATACATTTCATTACAAAAAGATCCAGAAATAGGATCTGAGATTACAAAAAGAAAGGAAGGCATAGACATATAAAAATATTAAACCTAAACTCGCTAGTTAATTCTGGCGTCTAAACCTTCCAAAGATAGCACAGGAACAGGTTCAGCTTCGAACATGTCCCTAGCTCCAGAATCGCGCATTCTTCTCACTACGCCTTTCTTGAGAAAAATGTAACTAAGGAGCCTCCCGTATGGAAGACAAGTTACACTTTCTCGACGGTCCACACCGATAGCAACAGCTTTGACAAGCCCTTTGAAGATCATCAAAGGTATGCTAATCTTTCTTCCCCGAAGACCACAGAGAATAAACTCCAGATCTTCAACCATGATGTTATTCTCATCGATCACCCGAGGTTGAAAGTTGCCTACGAGCATTTGGTGCCAAATCCTGATGGTTTTTGCGCTGTAGCGATCATTGTCCATGAGTGTTCTCAACATGATATGAGTAGTCATGCTGAAAACATTATCATCAAAAGTTGCTCCGGAGTTATTGCATCTTATGAGATTGGCAATAGTGGTGGGGGTAATGCTAAGGTGAGCATGTCGAATGGATGAATCAATGGTGGCTCTACCTTCGGGGTCTATGCGTAAAGACGCATTCATCCAAAACTCTGCCACCATATTAGGGTAGATGGCACCCTCCAGGACTTCCTCAAAGTAGAAGTTCAGTTCCTGATTAGCAAAGAGGGTTTCAGTGTTAATGAAATGACGAACAAGTTCATCCTCATCAAGTCTGAACTCACCCTTGATGAGAGCTTTGAGATCGTTAAAGGAGAGAATTCCAGCCATTTCAAGGAAAAATGGTGTTTGAAAGGAAAGAGTTGTGTTTTCTCTTTTTTCTGTGTTTTGGTTTGGAGAAGAAATACTTGAATGAAGAAATAAAAGTGATATGGAACCCTTTATATAGAAGGAGAATACTGAAGGTTGGTTTTACATTTTTAATGAGTGATTAGACTGCGGTTCGTTTTTCAAAGTGAGAAGTTATGGCTTCCGCCGTTTCCCGCCCTTGGAAGTTGAGAAGTAATCATTAAACTGATGCACGCACGTCTTAAAAACCGACGTTTTGGAGAAAATGACGTCACTTTTAATAATGATTATGGCTAGAAGAAGTGGAAACGTCAAGTCTAGAGGCAAGAGTGCTGCGAAGGATGTTCAGGTTCTACATGTTGCATTTAATAAAAGCACTGTAGGATATCTAAAAATATATTTGGCAGAAAATTGAAAGATTTGTTAAATTAATGCTGGCAAATATCATAGATAGAAATGGGAGTCAAGCACATAAATATTATATGTCTCGATTACAAAACAAAAATCCAGCAAATGAAACAAGATTGAAGACATCTAGCTAAAGTCCTCAGGGAGATCCTTTTTGATCTTCAGGTATTGAGTTTCCCATGAGGACATTCGAAGTTCAATTAGTGCCCTTTGTTTCTTCAATTTTTCGATCTCTGGCACTAACTTCTGCGCAGTCTCGAAATGTTTAATTCCTGACTGCACCACTTCGAGCAAATCTTGTTGATTAGATTTTTGGAGGGCTGCTTGGCTACTTTCAGCTTCCTTTATCTTGCCCTTGAGTGCTTCAATTTCTTGCTTCCAAGAGTTGATTTTCTTCTCATAATCATCGACGGCCTTCTGATTTTCTGAATATTTGAGCCTGAGGGCCTCACCTTGTTTTGTGGCTTCCACAGCAGAATTCCATGAAGAGTCATGAGAGACCACTGTCTCAGATAATTCTTTCTCGACATTTTGCTTTCGAAGAATGTTAGCTTGGAGTTGTTCAAGTAGAGAGCCTAGCAGAACAATCATCTCTGAGACTTCTGGGGAAACTTGAAGCAAATCTACTTTCTTTAAAAGTTAATTTAAGTTATGACTTTTAATAGGGTCCCGGTTGAGAACATCTACAAGATTGACCCCAAAGAATCTCTCTTTTATCTGTCGAAGAAGATTAGGAAAAGAAAAGAAAAGTCAGTCGAAAAAGATTATCTTAATTCAAACCTTCAGGTATTGGAGTCAGAACACGGACATGTTTAAGATCTATATGAAGATGTCCTTTGAAAGTATCCAAGGTATGCTTAGTCGGGACCACTCGTTCAGCGCGTTTTTTAGTACTCTCTCGAAGAATTTTGAGAGCATTCCCACACACAAACCAGTCTGGGAAAGGAGGACTTAGAGCCACACCAAAATCAGCGCTTGGTAGTGGAGGGAATTTTGGAGGATGAAGTTTGAAAGCCACTTCATAACGTAGTTCTGGTCGAACATACGAGGGCAATTTCAATTTATTTAGTTTGGTGGAAAACTTTTCGCGCAAAGTGACTGCAGCCTCACGAACGGTCCGACTAAGATCATCAGGCCTATAGATAGTTTCAAAGAATTTTTGAAAAGCTTGGATTTCTTTAATATGAGTTGAAGCACCTTTTTTGAAGTTCTCCTGCACATCAGTGAAAGCTGCGGTTAGTTCTTGAGCAAGGCTATCAGCATCAAAAATTTGAGAGCTATAATACTCTGTCCACCATTGATGGAAATCTGGTGTAGAGTAGAAAGAAGGTTCGAAAGAAATAGGAGAAAGGTTGGTGACGCCAATGTATTTGTTGATTTTTCGTTCACATTCTTCTTCAGTCAAATACAAAGTGTGGAAACACATATGGTTTCTTTTCTCATATAAGCACTTGGGTGTTATTTGAGTTAGCCCAAACTGCCTCGAGACCAAATTTGGTTGATAGCACATGAGGGTACATTGACCTTTTGACGGTCGAAGACGTTGGGAAAGCAACCTTGGAGTCAGGAAGGCTTCCCAAATTTCCATGGATTCAGTTTGTTGATCTTGAGATGTTGGTGGAAATTTTCGAGTAAACCATTCAGGACCTATTATTCTGTGTACAAATGGGGCCATGGAAGGATCGAACTGATCACGCCGAGCAAACATCATTGAATACGCCAAGAAATGTTCATGAAGCTTTCCCATTTCCTCTTTTGGAGTTAGGTAAGCTAACCTGGTCCCTTCTATAGTTCGATTTTTGATTGTGCTATCTTCCTCATTGACATCTCCTCGAAAAGGAAGATAAGTTTCGAATGTGGCATTGAGCCACAGTTGCAATAACCAAAAAGGACCAGCGTAAAGTAAACTGCCAGATTTGAAATTCTTGGTAAGATTTGCAGCTTCACTAAGGTTTTCGTAAAGAGACCCTAGAAGTAGTTGGCTGAGGTTGAGTTTTTTCCCAGCATGCAATTGATTAGCCATGCAAAGGTACCTCTTTGCAACCTGGATAGATCTTGAGCAGAAGGCGCACCGTGAAAGCCATAATGCTAGAAAAGCAATATGCTCTTCGTCAGATACTGTCGTTTCAGCGGTGATATGGTGCTTCTGGATGAATGCCGTGTAAGTGACTTGCGAATCGTTAAAACCTATAGTGTCATTATCCATGTCATTGGGATCAAAGGTTTCGCCAGTTGGTCGAAGTCCCGTAATAGCAGCCACATCAAAAAGCGTGGGGGTAACCATTCCACATGGAAGATGGAAGGTATTGTGAGAAGCATCCCAAAAATGAACCGCTGCTACTAACATGGGTTGGTTGTATTCTAAACCTGTTTTTGACAGTTGGATCAAATCGTATATCCCTAACGATTTCCAAAAGGATCCTTTTTGTTTCTCCACCTTTTCTAGCCAAGCATAATACAAATCAGGATCTTTGGCTAAAGGGAATGACCTAAACACTTTTACAGAATTGGTCATATAGTTTAACCTAATTTTGGCTAAAGCTAAAGGGGTTGCAGTTGAAGTTTCCTCTACATTAGTAGATTTGCCTAAAGGAGAACGACCGTCTTCATCTATCTTAACTTTGCTAACTATTGGTCTAGTTTTATAGTAAGCAGGAAAAAATTTATTCACAGATTGGATATTTTCACTCGGTAACGGACCCATAAAGGCAAGAGTTTTTCCAGAAAGATCAAAAGGTATGATTACCTGGGAAGCGTAGATTGCGCGTATTTCTTCAGTATTAGGGTTTGGAACGAACTCTCGTTCCCCAGAACGTGTTGCTGATTGGAGCTTCACAGCGGGTTGAAGAACATTTGAAGATGAAGCCATGGAGAAGTTTTTGCTAAAGAAAGCAAGATTTTAAAAAGAGTGAAGAGGTTTTCAGTTTTCTCGGTATAGAAGATGAATGGAAGGCGGTATAAAGGTATAAGGTCAAGTATTTAAAGGTTTAACGGAAACCTTTTTAAATCTTTTGGGTAAAACCCGAGAGACACGTGGTAGTTGGTGATTTAATCCAACGGCGGTCGAATAAGTTAGCCTTACTCCTAGTATATAGGAATAATGATCAGTAAGTAAGGTTAAAACGTGGGAATGTAAGTTATGAGAAGACATCTTTGAAAATGACAAGACGTTTCGGAAACAGTGTTATCAGTGATTATGACGTTAGTCAGCAGTCTTGGAACTTTCAAGGATCATAAAAACGAAATCTTATAATGACAAGAAATGCCTATTTCTGTTGACTCTCGAAACAGGCATTTATTGGGGGCAATTTGTTAGCTGAAGATTTCGTTTCATATTGTTTGTCCTTCGAAGAAGTTAAGAATCGAAGAAAAGATG
This sequence comes from Vicia villosa, assembly GCF_029867415.1. Lineage (NCBI taxonomy): Eukaryota > Viridiplantae > Streptophyta > Magnoliopsida > Fabales > Fabaceae > Vicia > Vicia villosa. The sequence continues at coordinate 211,108,847 of NC_081181.1, forward strand.
GTTACTGATGACCATCCCTTAAAAAGTAAGAAAATGACTACTGATGGTCATGCTTCGAAGATAAAAACTTCTAAGTTCGTTGAAGATAGTGAACACTGAAAGACTAATAAAAGCATATGTCTTCGGGACTTAGACAAAATTTATAAAGTATGTATTTAAGTATTATTACTTAGCGTGTTTTCGTAGTGTTTAATACACTGCCACGCGTCGAAGACGGACTCAGGCGGGAAGATTTGAAATTCGAAGACGGTTTCGTAACTGTCCAATAACAGATGGCTTCGCTGGAAGTTCTGATGAGAAACGTGGCAGCAGATTAGTGTAGGACCGTTAAGGTCGAAACTAGTATAAATAGGGGTCTTTATGTTAGGATTCCGGGTGTTCATTTTGTACAAATCACTCACATATTTACTCAAGTATCAAGTGTTACGAGAAAGAGTTCGCTGAGAAAATGTACGTATGACACCACCATTTTAATACATGTGTATTGTATTTCATTTTCGAATATATTTCTGAATTACTGCATTCCATTTATTTCTTGTCATTTACATTCCTGTATCTTTATTTTAAATCACTTACTTTCGAATTTACTTTCATGATCATTTACTTTCAAAGTCTTTAACGTTTCTGCAGTTTAAGATTCTTTATGTTTTAACAATCTTTAAGTTTTGTATGTTATGTTATTTATCTTTCTTGTTGAAGTTATAATTACATATAACAAAGCAATTACCAAGATTCTTGAATCGAACAATACTCATCGAAGAGGACAAATTACGGATATGATTCAAATGAACATTGATAACAATCTTCTTGACTATGTGTCCTAGGATCAATCTAGTCGATCCTGCAAGTAACCAAATCATATTTATTATAGTTTGGAAGACTAGCGGTTGTTTACCGGAAATCACCGTAAACAGATAGACAAAGTAAAGTTTTCCATATCAAGATGATGCAAATACACACTCGCTCATATTTATGGATGACAAATGGTGTTTTCCACTTGAAGGCGATGAAATGTCTTTCCCATAAAAAAAACAAAGAAACTTCCCTGATTCTTTTTAAGCAGAACTACGAATGTTCTGACTTCTCTATTGCACAAAAGGGGTATGTAGGTACAAAATGCTATGTCTTGCCGAGAAAAAAAAATTAAAAACTTTTCTCATCACCTCAATTTTTTTGCAAACAATACCGCTTTAACCTAAAACACAGATTTTCAAAAAGTTCCTATGAAGTACCACAAATGTAAGGGGTGCTATTACCTTTCTCTTGCATAACCAACCTCAGTATTCAGATTTTTCTTTTGTTGGATTTTATCGATATTTTCCATTTCCTTTGGAAACAATAAAGTTCGTTGATGACTTTTACTTTCAAGTTAAATTAATCAATAGCTTAATCTCAATTTTTCTGTTGTGACACATATAGGTTTTCCAAGAAGGATCTTTGAAGCTACTACTTAAGGAATTCCTACACGCAATTTCTGTAGTGTACGTTACAGGAACTTCCGTCATCCACGAGGAATCTCGTGAGAGTGCGATCAACTATGATGACTGTTTAGACTAGAGGTAACTCCGCGTTTGGGGATCCGTTTATCTTCTCGCGATATAGAAATCCAATAGCCAAGCGATTTTTGTTTTGTAGTTTGATTTCAATTGTTGTTTGAAACAGGTGTTTCGGCGACAGATCTAAGCTAGATGTTGTTGCATTGCGGATCTCATAGATGACTGACAATTGAGACGGAACAAGATCAGATGATTTGACAGAGTTCTTCGGTGTGATTTATAGGGGTGATTGTCTCCATCTCTCGATGATTCCGGTCGAGATTTGACTTTGGATGAAAAGATGATCTATTTGTGGATTTTTGTATAAATTATGATTCAATTCCCACGTAGGACGCTAATGTTTCGTGTTGGAATCAGGATTTGTGTTGATTGATAATAGATTGATAGAGTATGAAATTAAGCTTTTAAGTTATTTAAAATGATTTATGTTAGTTGGGCTAGTCTTAAATATTATTTAGTCTTTTAGTTATTGGGCTCTAATTGTATTTGGGCTTTTATATTATTAGTATCCATTAAGAATGTTATATAATGTAGTCTCATAGAGACATTTGAAATCAATCAAAGAAATCAAAGTTTATCTTTATCTTTTATTTTAAGTCCTTTAATTTTAGTGTTCTTCCCCTTTTCTATTACAAACCCTAGATTATAGTTTTGGTAGGATTAACTTCCTATCAATTGGTGCTTTCATCCATGTACTCAAATCCTCCTATGGATTATGCTTATCATACACCTTCATCTCATCAATGGAGCATTCCTCCAACCTATTCCACACCCACACCAACACCTTCATTTCCATCATTCCCATGGGAACTCTTCACACCTTACTACATTCATGGATCTTCATCACCAAAATTTTATCTAAATCATGGATATTCACCTCATACACCTACCTCATATCCACCACCACCTAACTTATATTCATCATCTCATTATCCATTCTACTACAATAATCATCATCAACCACTGCAACCAACAAAAACCTATCACACATTTAAAAGAGATTTTGAAAAGCATTTGCAAGTCTCAAACCCTTGTTTTAAGAAAAGATCCAAAAACACCTCTCAAAAATTTCAGTTCCGCAATTCCAACAGTGATGTTGAAAGATCCCAATTCCACAACATTTTGGAACATGAAGTTGGGAATAGAGGTTCGGGTGAACCCCAGAGGCATTCAACTCTTCCAAAACCTCCAACGAAGAAGAAGAAGAAAACCTCGAAGCAATGTGTCGCCGAACTCAAAACCCTAGGTAACGAACTTCTCTCACCAGCCTCAAACATCAACAACCTCCAATCTTCTTCTACCTCCTTCGTTTCCACGGAACCAGAGAATCTCCATATTCCCGAAGCCATTCTCTACACCACTCTCACTCCACTTGCTCTCTCCGCTAAGGAATCCCTAAATTCCGACAACCAGGGACAATACTCTGTTTTCCGTAACGAAATCTCTCTCGACACGCCTCAAGTCGAGTTCGTTCATTCTACTACCCAAGAAGAATTCTCCCTCGATGCCGCTGGAGAAGCCGAAGACAAAGACACCCTCCTTGAGCCTATGACGCTAGCACTTGGGAAATCGATTCAACCACGACCTTCTCCACTTCCTGAGCCATCTGATTCACTCACGATACCAGTTTCGATTTTCTGGTGTGTGTTACCTCACAAAAGACTAATTGTTGATGACTTTCCTCCTCCACTTCTTTCTAAGGTAAACCTTTCTTGTGACTCTAAAAGTCCTTTGCTTGAGATTTTGCTTAAGACTGCATTGTTGATTGACGCCGATGCTACGGCACCTCCACCACCTGTGGAGAACCTGCGTCAACTGTTTGAGTCGCAGAAATTATGTTGTAGTTCATTTTACTCGTTGAATTTTCAAGAGCCCCCTGAGTTCTTCGAGGATAACATGAGAGAATGGATGACTGAGTTTCGAAAATACCTTACTACTAGTTACCCTATTCTTGAGGGCAATGGAGATGCTCTTGCTCTTGTGGATGAACTTAGGGATTCTGTTTGTGAGAATATTAATCATTATATGGAAAAGTATGAGGAGGAGTTTAAGGGATTCTTGAATGATTGTGTGCTTATACTGGGCAGCATTGTCTCGGATGAGGTTTTACTTGTTCTGACCCTTTTGCACTTGGCTTTCAATAAGTTTGAGAGTGTGTTGCCGAAGAGTTTTCCTGGTTTAAAGGTTGAGTCTTTGTGGTTGAATGGTCAGAAGAGTGATGGTAAGCTTATTGGGTCAATTGATGTTTATAATGTTAAGGATTCTAATAGCTTTTGTTTGTCTAGTCCTAGTGATTGTGATCCTCGGGTGCAGGTTCTTCTTGCTGTTGTTGGGGCTATGGGTTATCCTTTGAGGTTTGCCGAGAGTTGGAAGGGTAATGATACTTGTGTTAATTGGATTGGGATTACTTGTAGTCATGGGAACATTAGTGTTGTTAAATTTCAAAAGATGTGTCTTAGTGGTATGATATCTCCCGAGTTTGCCAAGCTTAAGTCGCTGCAAAAACTTATTCTTTCGGATAACAATATCACTGGTTGGATTCCTAATGAGCTTTTTACTTTGCCTATACTAACTCAGTTGAATGTTGCGAACAATCATCTCTATGGAAATTTCTGTCATGTAGTATCCAAACATGACATAATGGCAAGATTGATATCTGCACCTATTACACCTCTCAAGCCTCAGCTCAATTTCATGCTTCAGTGTTGGCACCTTTCCATGACTTCACCAGAATTTGAAAAACTTGCTTATCAATTTACTGACAAAGAGAGACCTAAGTTGTTCATTGTTGTATTAAGTTATTTAGAGACTACAACACAAAATGAAGAAGCTTCAGAGTCAATTTTGTTCTATCCTTTTGGAAACTATTTTTTTGTTTCAGATGAAGGAGTTTTGTGTGTTGATAGTTCTGTTACAATTATAAAGATGATGCATTTGTTGCATTCAACTAGTTCTCCATCATTTAGTATTGAGGATCATCTTAAGTATAGAGAATATGTTAACAGATTGTCTTCGCAAATGTGGAATCAGAATAATTATATGCTGATGAACATTCCTAACTCAAGATATGAGGCCGGGCTTGAATTTGGCATCCAATCTTCTGGTATAGCAAACCAGGAATCTGCTGCCATTGCTGCCAAAGAATGTGTGAGAGTAGCAAGGAGAATGGGATCATCACCAGCGCTGAATGCTGCAAGTCTGGCACTTTCCTTATCCAAGGTTGTACCTTACAGAACCAAAATAGAATGGTACAAAATATGGTGTAATGAACAAGATGATGAAAGGGGTTATTATGACACATTCAAAACTAAAGCAACACATTTGGTTGACAATATAAATAATGATGGACAATTCCAAATGGTTCTCAAAAATATTTCTCAACAAGGTGCTATTACAAAAAAAAGCATGGCTGCATGTGTAATTCCTCTTGCTGCTAGTACTGCTAGGTGGCCTCTTTTGTTAAAGCCAACTCTAATTACTCTAAAGTTCTGCTCTACAACACTTTTAGAGGGTGCATTAAAATTTGGAAAGGTTGGAATAGCTCCCACAACCTTGAGGACAAGGTTGTTTTTAAAGGGGTAAGTAATGATAGAGTATGAAATTAAGCTTTTAAGTTATTTAAAATGATTTATGTTAGTTGGGCTAGTCTTAAATATTATTTAGTCTTTTAGTTATTGGGCTCTAATTGTATTTGGGCTTTTATATTATTAGTATCCATTAAGAATGTTATATAATGTAGTCTCATAGAGACATTTGAAATCAATCAAAGAAATCAAAGTTTATCTTTATCTTTTATTTTAAGTCCTTTAATTTTAGTGTTCTTCCCCTTTTCTATTACAAACCCTAGATTATAGTTTTGGTAGGATTAACTTCCTATCATAGATATTAACCGTTGGGGTTAATCTCATACATGCTGATTTTAACGTTAAATGAATGACTAGACTTCTCAGTCTAATTCAAAATGATTCAATTTGATCTGGGGTGGACGCAATATTTGACAAATGAATCACATATTGAAATTAGGACAGCAATAACGAAAGCAGTATTATTGCGATTGAAATTGAAATAACGCGGTTGAAGAATATTTGTCCGGGGAAGAAAATAAAGTGACGAAATTGTGTAGAAAGAATAACACTAATTAAAGGTATGTAATGTATGACTTTATGTGATGCCCAAGAGGTGACGTGTTTGTCTTGCCCTCATATTAACCTCATCTTGTATGAAACACTAACTAAATCATGTAATAATTATTAACTATATATATACATAAACAATTCACTTAACTTTCTCATCATATTCCTAACTAAGAAAAATTCAGGGTTGTTTTCCAATGGACCACTATCATCAAGCCGGTCAACCTTGTTCTTCAACCAAAGTGGAAAGAAAGGTTGTTGAGAAAAATAGAAGAAATAAGATGAAGATTCTCTTTTCACACCTCAACTCTCTTTGCCCTAACTATAATTCCAAGGTGCTTCATCTCTTCTTGAAAATATTATTCCTAATGTGTTATACTAGTGTTTGATAATACTATATAATTTGGTGTTATTTTTCATTTCATGCAGGAAGCTTTGCCATTACCTGATCAAGTAGACCATGCTATAAACTATATTAAAAGTTTAGAGACAAATTTGAAATTGGCGAAGGAGAAGAAAGAAAGATTAATGAGAAACAAGAGGTCACGTAGTGGCTGCTTGAATTCTTCTGGAGGAAATGGAAGCATAAAATCACCAAAAATCGAAATTCATGAAAATGGTTCTTCCCTACAAGTTATTGTAACATGTGGGGCTGATGAACAGTTTATTTTCTGCGAAATTATGAGAATATTGCATGAAGATTACGTGGAGGTTATTTCTGCAAATTCTACACTGGTTGGAGATTCGGTTATTCATGTTGTGCATGCAGAGGTATATTTATACATGTATCTATAGTTTGTGACTAAGTTGAATCGTTAAGAATTGAGAAACTTATGATTGATTTGTTTTGTTTGATAATTATTTTTGTGTAGAATCCGCAATCATTGTTTCAATTTGGAGCGACCAAAGTAAGCGAGAGATTGAAAAGGTTTGTGAATGGATCTATGGGCGAGGCGCAATTAATAGTGCCTCAATTGTGGGATTTTGAGATTGGAAATGGGACTTGGGATCTAAATTCTGTAGTAAACAAGTGTCTACCAAATTCTATATGAAGAAAAATAAGAGATACAACAAATAAATGCAGTGGAGATTGTGATTAATTTAAGTGTGGTATGTGAAAGTCTTTGAATATATTGTAAGAAGAAAACTGAACTGAAATCGTTTTTATGAATCTAGAACATGTATCATGGATTTTGAAAATTTGCAGAACTATACATATTTGCCCTAATTTTCTTATTAGGTGTTTATTTAATATAATTGTCTTAGAGTTCTTTTCTTTTTGTCAAAAATATTTAGATTGTGTACGTTCTATAAATACATTAATTTATTACTTAATATATCAGTTGTATTTTTTTTGTTTGGATTTTTGAAAGAAATGAATTTTTTAATAGTATAGAGAGAATGAATGAACAGAAAAAAAAAGTTTAAAAATGAGAAAAAGGTTTATACACTGACAATGTAAAATTATTTTACACTGTCAACCAATCACAACCTTATATCAGAATAAATCACACTTTAAATTAAAAGTTCTTTTAATGACAAGACACTTTGTTAATTTTTTATTGGATGACAGTGTAAAATAATTTTACACTGTCACTGTCAGTGCATATAAATTAAACTAGTTAAAAATATACAAAGTAACAAGAATATCAAGAGTGATCAGAGAACACCGACCTGACTAGACAGCAGGATAAAAAAAAAATCAAACACAGCACAAAAAGTCCAAACTACCAAAACCAACACTAACGAAAAGAGACCAACAATTTGTGAAGTCTATCCTTAATCATCAGATTAAAACAGATCTTTGAAAAACAAGCTGCAAAAAATGGTAGAAACAAAGGCCAGGTGGTCACCAGCAAACTCCAACCTGGGTAAGCAGTTAAGTGGATTTGGCTCTTAGTCAACTAGAAAAATGATAAAATCTGAGGCACCCGCTTTCAAGTCAAATTAATAATCATAGATAGTTAATGATTAATCGTTAAGTTTTTCCTACTAAAATAATTTTATTTTGCAATTTTTCAAATAATTTTTAATCATTAGAAAGAAAAATTGGCGTTATAGAATGACTTTGATTAAACCCTAAAGAATAAAAAATAAAAAATAATAGTTTAATAAAAATGAAATTGTGTAAGAATTTTTTTTGTTACGAGGGCCAACTATTATTAGGGACCTAATGGTTAATTAAATTTTCTTTTAATTTATTTTAGAAAATATCCGTGTTCAAGTTTTATAATACTATAATGAGGCTTTACTCTTTACAAGCAAAAGCTAAAAGTTTATTTTGGCATTACAATAGCATCTTTTCGAGGAAAGGAGCATAAAGGGATTAAAAGAATTAAAGTAGTTGAAGTTTTTGTATAATAAGTTGTTGAAAGTCTAGCACTGTGCAGTTGCATGTTCATTGGAAAAAAACGGCAAAGCTAAGCATGCATTGCTTTTATTGTATGTGAAACTATGAAAGAATTAATAAGCCGCAATATTTGATGCACAATTATTTGATTGTTACTTGTACGGATACTAACATACAACTAGATATTTTTAGAAAAACTGAAAAAGTAAAGTATGGTACGCTCACCATATTTCTTTTAAAAATATATCTATAAACTTATATTATTAAAAAATAAAATAAAATGTTATAAATAATAATAACTAATGATCATTAGTGTGTTTGAAAATGACAAAAAAATTTAAGTGAAGAATTTTAAAATAGACGAAGTGTTGCAGTAGATAGGTTGTTTTTTAAATTCAGAAATGAATAACACTTCGTGAAATGCTGTAGAATGCGAAACATTACAATCTTTAACAATTGTTGCTCTAGAAACAGTGCAACGTTTTAAAAGTGTTGTTGTAGGCGAAATAATACAATATTTAGCAAAATTATTGCTGAAAGTGTGTGTTTCAATAAGGGTCGCAACCTTATGAAACAACACTAGTTTGACCTATAAATTTAGCATTGCTGATTTAAAAAAAGAGTAGTGCTATTTAGTACGAAATAATTTGAAGAAGAAATGAAACAATAAATATGTGTCACTATTTTAGTGATGAATTTTAAATTAATTTTAAATTAAATTTTTTTAATAGGAATCATTTTTTTTAATCAAGAAATTATATTAAAGAACCAAGAGTTCTATCAAACGATTACAAAAAGACGAGGCTAAGCTCGATACAAAGGAAAATTAAGCACCAAATACAACCTAGAAAAGATATAACAAAGGAGATTTGCTAAACTCATAGAAGTTATAATTGGTTTGATTAATTTTCCCAATAAAGGACCACCTCCAAATGAGCGCCTTGATGGTCCAAACCGTGTCAAAAATATTCCAACAATCGTTCCGATAAATGATCCAATTCCTAAGCATCCAAATAGACCAACACGTTGCCAACCAAATAGTCCCTTGTTTTCCCGCACTCACCTTCTTGCGTTTGCAAAAACCAAGCCAACCCATAAAACTACTTAAAGAACTATCCAATCATTTGATAGTGTTTGAAATATTTATAAAAAAGTAATTTCGTTCAATATTCTAACCTCGATCCATAAGTTTTACAATTAATTTTTCTAACAATTTTATAAGAATTTCAAATTATGGCCACCGAGACTTTTTTTTCAAGTATCAAAAAATAAATTATTATGGTTTATATAGTCCATGCACATGAATGAAGTACACTTTAGAAATGGTGCAATCCAAATATTTTTTTATACATTTTACGTCGGATATTGTCCCCTAGTTTTTAAATAAATCGTGATCAAAATTCTCTAATTTTGATTCTTTTTGGAACCAAAAAGGCACCTTTATATTTTATAGATTTTAGGTCAGATATGTTCCCCCGGCTTTTAATAAAACTGAGATAAAAACTCTCTAAAATTTTTATTCATTCCGAGTTAATGTTAAGTTTAGCTCATTCACTTTTTGAGCCATAGCGAATAACATAAAACCGTTCATCTCCCGCCAACGAAAGAACACCATTCTTCTCCAAGGTGGAAGAGAGCTCGAAAACCCTTTTCTTTTAGTCTCTCATCATATTTCCAATAAAAGCAAGTTCTCCATTACATGGTTGCAGTTTAGGGTTGTAGTTGTTCTTGTTGTTGTTGTTGTCGTTGTTGTTGTTGTTATTTTGAGACTATCTTGTTATTTATTGTTTTGTTGACTTTATTTTTATTTTACTTTTAAAAGCTTCATGTTATTAAAATCGTAGTTGGGTGAAAGCCAGAAGATTAAGTAAAGAGTATGAGAATGGAGTGATACAATTTATTGATTTCGCCGAAAAAATCTTCCTAATAATAATGAGATTTTTTCGTGTCCTTGTAAAAATTTCTTTAATACGAACAAAAACATCAAAAGAAAGATATATTCAACCATTTAGGTTGTGATGGAATTATTCAAAAATTACAGGAAGTGGGTATGCCATTGTGAAGTGACTAAAAAGATACATCTATATCACATATAGTTGAAGATGATGAATTGATGAATGATAAGAAGATTCATGATATTTGAGTAGATACTTTCAAGAAAGCTGATGTAGTAGAGACTTTGCGAAGAGACGTGGAAGATTTGTTGTATCCGGGATGTCAGAGTTTTACAAAAATGTCAGCTGTGTTAATACTTGTTAGTACCATGGTTTTAGGATTACTACAATTTTGCTAAAACATGGTTTACTACAAAGATGTTATGGAAGATGTTCTAACATGTTGCTCATGAAAAATGTTCTGACAGATGTTGTAACATGTTGTACCAGAACATCAACACAGGCTGTTTTAAATCTTAACGGATTTGATTTGATATCTCTTTTGGATAGATCTCAGTATTTTTTGCAAGTCAAGAAGATTTAATTTGGAACAATTTTTATAACTCAATTTAGGAAACTTGATATTTTTGTTCCAAGATTTAAGGAGATTTATCCATACAATTGGGACATCGCTCAGCTTGTGGATCAAGAAATATTTGGATGTAGAGTTCAAAGCCCATAGACTGCAGAGGTGTATTTAAAGAGAATACCCGACTTAATGTAATTTGAACTTTTCATATTTTGTAAATTAGGGGAAGCTTAGAGTTGTTGGTTTTAAAGTCTCTTGTGTAGTTTTAAGTCACCCTAATATCTTTTGATACTTGTGGTAGACGAAATGTTCTCACTCAGAGAGCCTTTAGGTGATGAGTTGAGTAGTGTTCTTACTCTTGAAGCTTTTAAGCAAGAGAGTTGATTTTTATTTAGGAAGAATAATCCTCTCGTTGGCTTGTTCTTAATACAATCACTAGGATTGTGATATTTAGATATCACTGAAGTGATTTAGGAAGTGGGATGTTGATTTCTCATATCTAGATGTTAATTTCTAAGTAGAAGTTGCACTGGATAGTGATTAAGTGAGAAGTTGTAAAATGAGATTGTTTAGCTTTGAATTGATACTACTAATAATGGATTTCCTTCTGGGATGGTAGCCCCCAGACTAGGTGTTGTTGCACTGAACTGGATTAACATTTCTGTGTTGTTTATCATTATGTAGTTTTATTTCAGTATCAATCACAACTTGATGAATCTGTTCAGTTTGAAGACAAATGTTGTAACATCTGTCTTGATATTGTTCTGATGTGAGGACATCAATATTAACATGTTTGGCATGTACTAGAAATTTGAACTGGTATCAAAGCAGGCACCCTGGTCCATTGGGTGAGCTTTAGGGAGTATTTTTCTGCTATTATTGTTCTTGTTGGAAGAATTAAATGTGTTATTCTAACTATCAATGGACAATAGATCTTAAAGAATTGTCTGGATAGGAAAATCCTGGTGTTGAAGAGATAATTATGAGAAAAGTTTGAGTTGGCTCTTTGTGACTCTAAAATTATCAACTTCATTATCTATGGAATTGGTAAGCACTCTACATCACTTATATTATGGCCAAAGATACTTGGGATTTTCTCAAGTCCACTCATAAAGGTACATCTAAGTGTATTTGGGAGGTAAGTATTCAAAAGAGACGGAGATACTCTGGTCTCCACTCAAGATGTTTAACATGAAAGTGACAAACCATTGAAGAACAACAAGATATTTTTATTAGTTCCCAACTTTAGGGATCTTGTGCCATAGTCTCTAATGAAAGGGTTTCTTATTACTATTGTGTTCCTTTGAAGGCAATCCAACCACGTGTTGAGGTGATTGGCCTGAATGTGTAGAACATTTGTACCAACTTCAGCAAGTTTGTGATGTTCAAGAAAAGGCTGGAACTGGAGTATATATTGATCAATATCAAAGCATTCATGTATATTAGTGTGAAGATCTTGGATCTGTGTGGAGCAGAATGCCATACTTATCTCAAGAACAACTGTATGGATTTTCTATTTCATGACTCAACTTGGAAAGTTTTTCTGATTATGTTTTGCCAAGGATTTTACGGGTTTGACTAGAAGATGGACTTCTAACAAAGAATCCTGAATTGAAGATCTCTCTCTTGATTAGATAATTGTTCATTCAAAGATCTGTGCATCTAGAGTGAAAAGGGTTGTCAACCATGTAGAAGACAAAAGGTGACTAATTCTTAAATTATGGTTTAAGAGAAGGAAGGTCTGTCTACCATCTTTATTAAGCAGGGTGAGGTAACTCTAGGGGTGGCAAAATGGGCACGGTCCGTCGGACATGCCCGTCTTGCTCAAACATTTTCGCGGGGCGGGATAAGATTTTAGGCCCGCTCCTTTTAATGTGTCAGTCACACCTCGCCCCATTTTTTGCGGGCATGAGCTTTTTCATACAATTTTATTATTTTTAAGCCTAAAAGGTTCAATGTCCATGGGTCTTCTCCACCCCACCCTCACTCTTTTGCGGGGCAGGGCAAGGTTTTAGATCCGCATTCTCAAACATGCCTGCCCGCCCTGTTTTTTCGTGGGCTTTTGCGGGGTGGGCCTAAACGGGATGGGAATGCTCGTTTGCCACCCATAGGTAACTCTATTAACTTTCATACTTGATATCTTGATCAAGCTTGTAGGGATAGTTCATCTCAGTTGAAGGAAGTTTTGCAAGTGAAAAGATGATTGGAAGTCTAAAAGGAGTCGAGTTTTCAACCTATAAGAAGCAATGAGAAAACTCAAATGACAAAAAGGCTATTTTTATGAAAAGGCACTGAGTTAATAATTTCAATCTTAATGTCTCAAAATTATGATAGACATCTAAAAAACTCAAGCTATAAACGAATACTTGTACTGAAGATGTCTCTTCTGTGGAAAGTTGACCTTAACAGACTATTTTAGTTGACTTCCTCTAAAGTCAAAAACAATTTTGGATAACCAAGTAGTGGTTAAAACTCAGAGGAGGTGTTATCTGCCGTATTTCTCATACCCTTCTTAGAACTTCAACTAAGATGTTTGGTATTTTGGCACTAACTGTTCCAGAAACTTGACTGCAGTAAAGTGTTTTCTAGTGGAATGTCTAGTCTCATTTTATCAGCTGTAACTTATGTTGTTAATACTATAAGGGAAGATTAAGGGCGTTGGGAAAATAAAGAATACAAGATGGATTATCTAAAAGTTTTGGTAATGTTCTTCTTAACTTAAAGACTGATGAATTTTGTGTTAAACATAAGTCAGTTATATAAGTAAGGTCTGAAGGAGTATGTCATCAAGGAAGAATGCTTTATATATAATAAGATGTATGAAGTTCTAATAAGGATTTAAAAACAGTTGCTACTTTTGGACTCCACAAGTATTTAATTGCTTATCCTCTTGCTTGGTGATCAAGGAAAATGAAGTCAAGATGTCACAGTTGTAAAAGCTCTAGAACCTGTTGTATTGATCTGATTAGTCCAATACAAGGTGAGAATCCTGGAGGATAGAGACATATGCATGTTTTTTCTTTTTATAAGTCTTAACAAAAGGAAAATGATTTTTTTGTAAAGTCTTAAAAAAAGGGTCTTATCTAATTCTTGAATGAGATCAAGGTGTGTTTCTGAGTTACTTTACTGAGAAAAGTGCTTTTAGTAATGATAGTTTCATGACCAAGAATTAAATATTTTTTCATTAAGGAAGGGAATGAAGTTCAACCAAATGTTGTCACATAAAGTTAGCAGTTCGATACTCCATAACGTGTGAATTATTCTAAAAAGGCTAATAGGCACTGAGTAAGGGAGTTCTCTATTGTGAAGACGAATCTGTAAGGTAACTATTTTCTAAGATTTGAAGAAGACGAGTTTGCCGCATAAGTTTGGGGTCTCCATCCCTTAACCATACTTTATTTTGTTTTGGTTTCCTTTTTAGTTAGTTGAGTAACTTGTTTAATTAAATAATGGGACAACTAAAATCAACTTTTCACGTATAAAACGCTTGATCAACATCAATTTTTTTCAAAACCAAACTAAAACACTTTGCAAATAAAATCAATCGACGATTCAAAGAAGTTTTCAAATCACTTTCCAAATCAATGCGAATAAAACACTTGGTCAACACCAAGTTCTTTTTTCAAAAACCTTTTCATAATAAACCAGTCAAAAAAGGAATTATTAGGACATACTTATACTCTCATTCAAACACTTGCCTTCCGTGTAAAACACATAAATTAATCGAATTGAGTTTGGTCCTTATTGGATGAAAAATAATGGTTTGGACGTATTTATCCCCTCCATTCTCCGAGCATTTAGATGATAGCTTGACATAGCTTCCCGTTTGAATGCTTGTATTCCATTAGGGACTCCTAACTTGATTCGTCTAAAAATATTCCAAAAAACATCTTGGTTGAAAAAGAAATGGTTAGGATGTACTTAGCTTGTTGTTCGAGTACTCATCACCACCTACAATCAATCTCAATTCATAAAATATTTTTTCTCGCCTTAGCATGATGTCAAAATCTTTTCATAAAAGAAAGATGTTTCGTTCATTTAGAAATGATGCAATCGACGCTTGTTCCTACTTCGTGCGAGTAATGAGTAACATTTCCCCCTCGAGTGCGACTAGAACATAAATCTATTGGAATCCAGATAATGTTGTCCATTCTTGATGTGATGCAAAATTTACTTCTCCATGTTTTGGGTAGCAAGAAATGCTATTCGTTTGAATACGATCAAGAATCTTTAGCTAAAATCAACCAACACACAAACATTTGCTACCACGAACTACGAGGCTTTGTTTTTTTCCATTGCACTTTGGAATACGTAGGAACATGATTTTGAAATCTTATCGACCACATTGATAAAAAATCTAAGAATATTTCTCCTTTCTTTCTTTTGTAAATAACTCGCCATAAGTAGAAAATCACAAGTAAACATCACACTAACATTCTTTCACAAAACTAACTAAATGGGTCCCGTTAAATACAATGGATGTGAGGGATGCTAATTTATTTCCCATGCATAACCGATTTCTGATTCCCAAATTGGTTGTGATGACCATATTGTCGTTCATTTACGGTTTTATTGATATTTTTACTTTTCTTTTGAAATAAAATAAAATTCGTGGCGACTGTGTTATATTTCGAACGTGTGATTCACTTAGTTATTTTTGCGCCGCAACACATGGGGTATCCATTTATTTGTGTTTTTTATTGCTTAACTACAACTCCTCTATAGGTATCATTTATGATTCACATCTTTTGAAACTTGAATGAGCTGGAAAAACCAAATGTACTCATATCAAAGGTAAAACGAGGTGGGTGATGATAATTGTGGACTTAGGTCATGGTGCATTAGTTAGTGGTATTAAAAGCATCAATCCATTGCAGGTTTCATATTGATCTGTCGAATCTAATGCCACCATGAGAACTCCCATTTCTACAATTATTCCAAGTGTAAAAACTATCGATTGTTTCTAATGATGGAGTCTTTTAGTATTTTTCCAACTAAGAAATTCATTAGTAGAAATTTTATTATGCAATTAACAATTATACTTTTTCATGAATTCCTAACACTGAACTAAAATCTCCTATGATGTACGATGCGCCAAGATTGATTTTTTGGATGGTACTCATCTCAGAGGAGACAGAGGATACAAATCCCTCAAAATCCCATCACTTCTTGACAAGAGAAAAATAGAATACATAAGAAAAAAGTTAACGAGACAAGTTAATGATTGATGAAACATCCACTAACACTATGATAATGGCCCGAGATTATAAGTCACAGTTCGACTTCGCTGGACCAGACTTGGGGACTACTGTTTCCATTTGGGCCGACAGATATGATAACACCAATGCAATAAAAATACGAGCTCATAATATATTAGATTGTTTGACTCGATCCACAATATTAAGAAGATAAAAAAATAGAACACACTAAGGAGAGGATTATAAAACCTCGAGAAAATGCCAAGTCCTTCCTTGAGGAAACATCTAATTAGGAAAAATGATTGCATAAGGTCCACCAAATACATAACAAATGATACTCTGACATAGCCCTTGTTGGAATTAAGGTTGTTTTTGTGTGTAGGACAAGTGTTTAGAAATATTGGAGGCTTGAATAGAAACTTGATAGGTAGGAAAATTCTTTATGGAAGAGAGAACTTTGTATTTTGCTTGATACAAATGTGTAGGATTACATCTCTATTTATACTACTCTAAAGAAAACTCTAGACACACTAATTCTAGAGAGTTCTCAACTCTAGAGATTCAAAGAGTATTCTAGAGAATTTTACAACTATAAGAAATATCTAGACATTCCAAACACTACAAGAATTCTCTAGAAACACTACCCAAAATTATCTAAGCCCAAAATAAATAAGCCCAAAATATCAAATAATAATTAGGCCCAAATCAAGTTTATTATTTCAACATCCCCCCTTAAACTTGATTTGTGACTCCAAGCATACTCCTTAGCTTCACGAATGTTTCCAACTTAAGTGGCTTGGGGAAAATGTCAGCAGCTTGATCTTGAGACATCACATACTTCAACTTCACCTCCTTTCTCTCTATGCATTCTCTTATGAAGTGGTAACGTGTGTCGATGTGCTTACTTCTTTCATGAAATACAGGATTCTTTGCTAAAGCAAGTGCTGATTTATTGTCAACACATATTTCCATAGGATCATTTTGTGGCATCTTTAACTCTTTCAACAAGTTCCTTAGCCAAACTGCATGACAAATACATGATGTGGCGGCGACATACTCGGCTTCACAAGTTGATAGTGTGACTATAGGTTGCTTCTTTGACATCCAAGTGAAAGCAGTATCTCCCATAAAGAACACAAAACCAGTAGTGCTCTTTCTATCATCCAAGTCTCCACTCCAATCGCTATCACTATAGCCAACAATCTCATAATTGTTAGAAGAGTAATAGTGCAAGCCAAAATTTGTTGTACCTTTGATGTATCGAAGGATTCTCTTTGCCGCCTTGAAGTGAGTTGTTGTTGGAGCTTCCATGTAACGACTTACGACTCCTACGGCATAGAGAATATCTGGCCTTGTACATGTCAAGTAACGTAAACTTCCAACCAAACTTTTGTAAAGGGTTGGATCCACAATCTCTCCATTTTCATGCTTGCTCAACTTGCTTCCACATTCCATCGGGGTGCTAACTGGATTGGCGTCATCCATCTTGAATTTATTAAGTACTTCTTTGGCATAGCCTTCTTGGGTGATGAAAATTCCTTTGTCTCCTTGCTTTACTTCGATGCCGAGATAATACGCCATGAGCCCCATGTCTGTCATCTCAAATTCATTTGACATGTCTTTCTTGAACTCTTCAAACATGCTTGGATTGTTCCCTGTGAAAATAAAGTCATCTACATAGAAACATACAATCAAAATTTCTCCACTTTGCGCTTTGATATAAAGTGCATGCTCATATGGACACTTGATGAAGTTCTTGTCTTGAAAGTACTTGTCGATTCAAACATTCCAAGCTCTTGGTGCTTGCTTAAGACCGTACAACGCCTTCTTCAACTTCAAGACTTTTTCTTCTTGCCCTTTTACTTCATAACCCAATGGTTGCTCGATATAAACTTCTTCTTCGAGGAAACCATTCAAGAAGGCCGACTTCACATCCATTTGATACATCTTCCATTTATTTTGGGCTGCCAAAGAAATGATCAGTCTAATAGTTTCAAGACGAGCAACGGGAGCAAATACCTCATCATAGTCAATTCTTTGTCTTTGACTATATCCTTTCGCCACCAATCTTGATTTATATCTCTCCACTTCTCCTTTTGCATTCTTATTTGCCTTGTACACCCATGTCACTCCGATTGCTTTGTGTCCTTGTAGAAGCGTAGTAAGTTCCCACGTATCGTGATTGACTTGATTTCTTCGTCCATGGTGTCTCTCCACTTTATGTTTTCCGCCGCTTCTTGGTAGCTTAGAGGCTCCCAATCACCAAAAAGACAAAAGAGGTTAATGTCGTTTAGGTTTTCGGTTACCTCATAAAGCTCTTCAATGCTCCTTAGTCGCGGTGTCCTCTCACTTGAGCTTGTTTCTTCCAACCTTGGTGTCAGTGAGGTCGGTGGAGTAAGATGTTCCTCTATCATTGGTTGTTCAATTTCTTCTTCTTCTTCTTCTTCTTCAAACTAAGGAAGAAAATCTTAACTTTCTTCTTGAACACTCCAATCCCAACAATCTTCTTCATCGAACTCCACGTCGCGGCTTATGACGATCTTTCCACTATTTGGATTATAAAGCTTGTATCCTTTGGAACTTGAGTCGTAACCTACGAACACATATTTCTCACTTTTATCATCAAGCTTTGTTCTTCTTTCGTCTAGAACATGGGTATAGGCAATACTTCCAAACACTTTAAGGTGAGAGATCCCGGGCTTCCTTCCACTCCATGCTTCTTGTGGTGTCTTCTCGTGCACACTTCTTGTTGGGGAGCGATTTGTCAAGTAAACCGCACATGCCACTGCTTCGGCCCAAAACTCCTTCGGCATCTTCTTGCTCTTGAGCATGCTTCGCACCATGTTAAGTATGGTTCGGTTATTTCTTTCTGCTACTCCATTTTGTTGTGGCGATCTTGGCACAGTCAGTGGACGACGGATTCCATGGTCTTCACAATATTTGTTGAACTCATTTGAAGTGAACTCTCCTCCTCGATCAGATCTCATGGTCTTAATGGAAAGACCACATTCTTTCTCCACAAGGACTTTGAACTTCTTAAAGTTTTCAAACACTTCTGACTTCTCCTTCAAGAAGTAAACCCATGTTTTTCTTGGATAATCATCAATAAAGAGGAGAAAGTACTTACTCTTACCAAAAGAGTTGGGTTTGATTGGTCCACAAACATCAGTGTGTATGAGCTCTAGCGGCTTTATCGCTTTTAATGTTGATTCTTTTGGAAAGCTTTTTCGGAATTTCTTCCCGATTAGACATCCTTCACATAGTTGGTCTGGATGATTGATGTTAGGCAAGCCTCTCACCATCTCCTTCTTCACCAAACGTTCTAGGCCGTCAAAGTTGAGATGCCCAAATCGTAGATGCCATAGCCACGAGGAATCGGTATAGCACGCCTTGATACACTTTGCCACATCATTTTGAAGGTTCAAGAGGAACATTCTATTCTTTGACATAGGCACTTTAGCAATCAAGTTATGTCTACAATCTCTTAAGAAAAGACTATGTTCTTTCAAGTGGATGTCATAGCCTTTCTCTAATAATTGTCCCAAGCTCAAAATATTATTCTTCATGTTAGGCACATAGTAGACATTGGATATGAATTGATGACTACCATTCTTCAAGCGTATGAGAATTTTACCTTTGCCTTTGACCGGTATCTTCGAGTTATCTCCAAATGAGACATCGCCAGTTGCCGCTTCATTGATCTCTACAAACATGCTTCGATCTCCGCACATGTGGTTGCTTGCACCAGTGTCAAGGTACCACTTGTTTCTTTTCTCTTCAACTTGGTTTTGACATGCGAGTAGCAAAGTTTCTTCTTCTCCACCTTTTTCTTCTACAAAGTTAGCCTTCTCTTCAACCTTCTTCGAGAATCTACACTCGGATGCATAGTGACCAATCTTATTGCAGTTGAAGCACTTGATTTGTGATTTTTCGTACCTCGACCATGAATTTCCTCTTCCACGACCTCTTGTCGCTTGTGGATTCCAACTTCTTTCTTCATTATTGAAGTTGTTAGAGTAGTTGTTGTAACCTCCTCTTCCTTCTCGTCCACGTCCTCGTCCACGTCCACGATCTTGGCCACATCCTCGTCCTCTTTGGCTCTTGTAGTTTACATAGTTTGCTTCCTTTATGTTGAGTTGTAGTAGTTGCTCTATAGCCTCCTTTTATTTAGTTTTTCACTTTTGTTTTTCTTCATATGCTTGTAAGGAACCCATAAGTTGCTCTACGGTCATGGTCTTTAAATCCTTATTTTCTTCAATGTTGGTAACAATGAAGTCAAAACTTGGATTTAAAGTGCGAAGTATTTTCTCCATGACTTTCACATCATCAACATCTTCACCATTTCTTTTAAGTTGATTGACTACAGCCAATACTCGAGAAAAATAATCAGAAATTGACTCGGACTCCTCCATAAACAAACGTTCAAAGTCACCTCTAAGAGTTTGAAGACGAATCTTTTTTACCTGCTCAACTCCTTTGTTGCAAGTTTGAAGCTTGTCCCATGCTTCTTTGGCCATCATTGCGTTGGATATCTTCTCAAAAGTATCTTCATCCACCGATTGATAAATGAGGAAGAGAGCTTTCTTGTCTCTCTTTCTTGACTCCTTCAATGTATCTTTTGCCTCTTGACTTAGTGAGGCTTCATCTTGCTCATTGAAGCCTTTCTCAGCGACATCCCACACATCTTGAGATCCTAGTAGCGCCTTGATACTCCAATTATCATAGTTGTTCTTTGTGAGCATCGGCATTTGAAAAGGGAAACCTCCATTCGCCATCTTTTGAGGACCTTGAAGCTCTGGTACCACTTTGTTGGAATTATGGTTGTTTTTGTGTGTAGGACAAGTGTTTAGAAATATTGGAAGCTTGAATAGAAACTTGATAGGTAGGAGAATTCTTTATGGAAGAGAGAACTTTGTATTTTTCTTGATACAAATGTGTAGGATTACATCTCTATTTATACTACTCTAAAGAAAACTCTAGACACACTAATTCTAGAGAGTTCTCAACTCTAGAGATTCAAAGAGTATTCTAGAGAATTTTACAACTATAAGAAATATCTAGACATTCCAAACACTACAAGAATTCTCTAGAAACACTACCCAAAATTATCTAAGCCCAAAATAACTAAGCCCAAAATATCAAATAATAATTAGGCCCAAATCAAGTTTATTATTTCAACAGCCCTACCCAAGAAGGTTCTAGATAAAACACCATAAAATTCACCTTTAAAAAGAAGGCAAACTTCAGAGTCAAGATACACACTCTTTAAATATTAAAATAATCCTATCTACGTCAGACATTCATTGACTTTGTGGTCAGAATATTTGCAGGTACCACCCGGACGCTAAACAAGTCCTTGACCACTAGTTAAGCTATTGGAATTCATTATCTCACTAATACAATAGAATTTGACATCAATTATTTTGGGTCGGATCAAATAATAATTGTTTTAATTTATTTATAATTTGTTTACTCTGCCTTGTTTATGAAGTACTCCCTCTGTCCAAAATTATAAGAGAAAATCACTTTTTAGATTCATTGAATAATTAATGTATCTGGTCTATATATAGACTAGATACATTAATTATTCAATGAATCTAAAAAGTGATTTTCTCTTATAATTTGGGACGGAGGGAGTATACCACTAGCCAAAAGTGTCCTTTGATGGGAAAGAGAAGCATTATTGTCCTTGACTTTATTGCTCCTTATAATAAATTTGTAATGGTGTATAGCATAATCTAAACTAAAAGATCAAGTCTAGATAGATTGCAATATCAAAATTCATAAAGTCAAAAGCTAGGTTTTTTATGATTTTCAATTCCTATAAATAATTTGACAAACTATAAGAAACAAAAGAAATTCAATATGTTGACTTTCTTGGCGTGGGGTGCAAGATAGAGTTTAACACATAACAGCTAGTAACTAATTAGCTTCTTAAATAGTCTATAAAATCATTGATCCATTTCATTAACTTAAAAGTTAATCCTCAATCACCAAAGGTAAGCATCTTTTATGCGAGTAATGTTTTTTCATTGAAAATAGATTCAATCATATATGCTCTCTTTTTTTCATTGAATATTATTATTATTATTATTATTATTATTATTATTATTATTATTATTATTATTATTATTATTATTATTATTATTATTATTATTATTATTATTATTATTATTATTATTATTATTATTATTATTATTATTATTATTATTATTATTATTATTATTATTATTATTATTATTATTATTATTATTATTATTATTATTATTATTATTATTATTATTATTATTATTATTATTATTATTATTATTATTATTATTATTATTATTATTATTATTATTATTATTATTATTATTATTATTATTATTATTATTATTATTATTATTATTATTATTATTATTATTATTATTATTATTATTATTATTATTATTATTATTATTATTATTATTATTATTATTATTATTATTATTATTATTATTATTATTATTATTATTATTATTATTATTATTATTATTATTATTATTATTATTATTATTATTATTATTATTATTATTATTATTATTATTATTATTATTATTATTATTATTATTATTATTATTATTATTATTATTATTATTATTATTATTATTATTATTATTATTATTATTATTATTATTATTATTATTATTATTATTATTATTATTATTATTATTATTATTATTATTATTATTATTATTATTATTATTAGGCTAAATTACAGTTTTGGTCCCCCTGTTTTAGGTTTTTCACGATTTTGGTCCCCCTATTTTCTTTTTAAACAGTTTTGGTCCCCCATCCCAGTTTTGATGCAACTGTTCATGTACTGTTCATGTACGGACATGTACTGTTCATGTACGGATATGTACTGTTCATGCACTATTCATGGACAAAATTGGAATGGGGAACCAAAACTGTTTAAAAAGAAAATAGGGGGACCAAAATCGTGAAAACCCTAAAACAGGGGGACCAAAACTGTAATTTAGCCTTATTATTATTATTATTATTATTATTATTATTATTATTATTATTATTATTATTATTATTATTATTATTATTATTATTATTATTATTATTATTATTATTATTATTATTATTATTATTATTATTATTATTATTATTATTATTATTATTATTATTATTATTATTATTATTATTATTATTATTATTATTATTATTATTATTATTATTATTATTATTATTATTATTATTATTATTATTATTATTATTATTATTATTATTATTATTATTATTATTATTATTATTATTATTATTATTATTATTATTATTATTATTATTATTATTATTATTATTATTATTATTATTATTATTATTATTATTATTATTATTATTATTATTATTATTATTATTATTATTATTATTATTATTATTATTATTATTATTATTATTATTATTATTATTATTATTATTATTATTATTATTATTATTATTATTATTATTATTATTATTATTATTATTATTATTATTATTATTATTATTATTATTATTATTATTATTATTATTATTATTATTATTATTATTATTATTATTATTATTATTATTATTATTATTATTATTATTATTATTATTATTATTATTATTATTATTATTATTATTATTATTATTATTATTATTATTATTATTATTATTATTATTATTATTATTATTATTATTATTATTATTATTATTATTATTATTATTATTATTATTATTATTACTATTATTATTATTATTATTATTATTATTCTTATTATTATTGTTATTATTATTGTTATTATTATTATTATTATTATTATTATTATTATTATTATTATTATTCATTTTTCATATTAATTAGTAGACTTAAACATGATGGAGAATAAAGATACTACAACACCTCCAAAGGCTAGTGATGACAACAATTCAGAGCATGTTTCAAAACTTGTTCATCAATTTTTCTTTGTCAAGCTTTGGCCAACAGATCCAGATTCAATATCTAAAATCAAAACTGAAGAGAATGTGGTTAAGAAAATGAATCAAGATATTTCAGAAATCACAGAAAGCATCACAAAGAAAATGGTATCGGTACTATATAGAAGTCGGAATTCTTAATTTCTTACTTAAATTCGAATATTAAATGAAACTTTGACATTAACAACGTCACTGTCTTGTAACAGTCGGAAAAAGCGCATCTAGGTTCTTTGTTGAGCAGGTTAAACTATCCAGAAAAGGAACATAGAAAGCGTGTGGCGGAGAGTAAAGAGAAGATACTAAAGGATTTATATATGATTCTTGACAAATTGTGTTTGATGAATAAAGAAGCAAAGAGGGGAAGGTTTGGTGAGGAACTTGATAAAAATGTAAGAATAATAAAGTAGTTTAATATTGTTATTATGATGAAGTTCATATATTATTGTTCTGGTCTTAAAATCATTTTTTTTTTGTAGTATTTGAATTCTTTGATGCTACATGGGAATAAAAGTTTGATTGAGGAGAAACAAATTTTGAGGGATATAAATTTTCAGCCGAAAGACGACGATTCATTCGAATCACTAGAAGTGCTTAAGAAAAGGGTAGGTTAATAAATTCAATATTTCTCTTCATTATGAAATTATTATTTACTTATATTTTTTGTATTGGAATGTTGGAAACTTGGAACAGATAAGATGGAGTTATTGTTTGAAAAATTGGAAGATGCTTCTAAAAGAAATAGAAATATTTCAAATCCAATATATGGAAAGAGTTTCTGGTAATGATTTTCTGAAGGGAAATATTTCCAACTTTGAGTCTTTGAAGAAACTTTTGAAAGAACAAATCAAGGTAACTTATAATTGGCATATTCATGTGTTAAAGGTGTTACCAATGAATCTAACAGATATAAATTGTGTAAGGTTCTATGTGATGGCTCTTCGAGAAATAAAAGAGAATTGATGGAAAATGGGACGAGAATTAGACATGGTTTGAAAGAACTAGAAGCCATAAATGGAGAATTATATTCTTTGAAAGGAAAATTGAGTGAGAAGAATACGATAAAGGGCGAAGCATATCAAAAGATTTTGAAAATTAAAAAACTGTATCCGGAGGAGGTAAGATGTTAAAAGCCATAATATGAGATGAGTTTTAAGTACTAGTGCGGTGCACACAAAGTGGACAACTAATTATTTATAACTTACCATATTTTATGTTATTTTTTCAATTTTAGATTCTCCACTATTACCAGTATTCTACACTTATGAATAAAGTCCATCAGCTGGTTGAAGAAAAAGATATGGAAACCCTTGATGAGATTTCAAGATCAGAGGTTGGTAGGTTGTTTAATTCTATACTTGTAAACTTCCTTTCATGGAATAAGTTTTAGTTTTGATAAGGGGTTTATTTTTGTATTTTTGATTGCTTTGATGTGTTAGGTTGGGAAGTTCATGTTAGAATGGAACAATAATGAATCTTTTCGAGAAGATTATGAGAAGAAAGTTATGCAATCAATGGAGAGACGACAGCTAAGTGGAGATGGACGTAGAAGGCCGGAAAAATCATGCAGTATCATGAGGCTGTGACTCTGGGAGCAAAAATTGAATATAGTTTGGGATGAATGCTATTCTGTTGAAAGTGCTGGACAACCAATATGCGGTATTCCATACCATAGTGACATTATATGTCTGACATTAGTAACAAATTAAGAAATGAGAGAAGAAAGACATTGGAGAAAGGAATGAAAAAGATGTCATTTTAATCCCAAGGCAAATAATGTCCTCTGTTTTTCTTACTTAGTTATGAATAACTGGAGCATCTTGAATTATTTGATATTGTGAAGAATGAGAGTACGAAGAAAATGAAAGAATTTTTTTGGATTGGGTAGTAATATGTAAAAAGATGTGTGTTTTGTGCTTTTTTTTTACTCAATATTAATCTTCATAAATGATGAACAAATGGGTTTGATTATTAGTTTTTGATTTGTCCATGTTGATAAATACTATGCAACATTATTTTAAATATTAAATGCTTTTGAAAATGAATGCTATTAATTACTTAAAATATTAATTAAAAATTTATTAAGATATGAATTTTCTTTGATCAATTTTATTTATAAGTGAGACAACAATAAACAAATATAAAAGTTTGACAGAAAAATTTCGAAAAATGAAACAATGACTATTTTTTATCAGGATATAATTTTTACCTACGACGAGTTGCTGTAGCCAAACGTTTTTCTGCAAGAAATTGGGAAAGACAATGGGTGCAGTTGGTAAATGTATTTTCCCATCGGTAAACATTTACCGACCAAGAAAAGTCTGGTGCTAGTCGCGTACTATAGTGCACGACCAGTACGTCTGTTGGTCATTGTCTACACGGTTTTTACCTACAGATCAAATTTCATGTAGTGAGCCCACCTTCTATTTGTCATAGTAAAAATGGCTTTCTTGTTGGAATATGAAAAATATTCTTCCTATCTATTCATGTTTGGATTTTTCCCTTGGAATCCTAGGTGGATTTTGAAATTCTAGATGATTTTTACCATTTTTTAAAAAATGTATAATTTGAGAGAAATGCTTAATGGTACGATTCATTTTGTCAAGGAAAACTCACAAACATTGTGGCATAGCAATTGTTGTTTCCAATGCAACTTCATTTTTTTAAAATAAATTTTGAATCATTGGATCTTTTCCAAGCAATGTGGGAATAATAACTCACACTTTACACAACAGGTTGCTGATGCGGTTACGGGCGTTGCAATTGCAGTCATAAAAGTTGCTACGATGTATATTCTGTCGTTGGGGCATGATTTTAATTAGAACATTCTTGAAATGGCCAACTTGTAAAACCCTGATATTAAGATTTTTCATTACATTAAAAAAAAAAATTAAGTTTTTGAATTATAAAATTTTGAATTTTGATAAAAGTACCACTAGCTAAATCACACCACAATTTCTTTTATTTATTAGCTGAAAATTTGATCCTTTTGTATAGAAGGACTAACCAATTATTCATATCAAACGTAGTTTCTTGTAGTTATTAGCTCACTCTGCCTTATTTAAAAATGTCGTTTGATAAGAATTAAAGAAGCATTATTGTCCTTGACTTTCTTTATTAAAATCCCACTAGCTAAATTATAAATAACTAAATACAGCATCATCTAAACCATGATCAATTCTAGATAGTTTGCAAAATTCATAAAGGCCAAAGTTACACAGTTTGGGATTTTTAATTCCTATAATTATTTGGAAAGATAAAAGAACTAAAATAATTTAAAGTCCATATATTGAGTTTCTTGGCGTGGGGGTGCTCTCATGTCATTAGGGTGAGTTTTGGTTTTGCCCCCTATTAGTTTTTTTTGTTAGATTCCCCCTTTATAAAACACAGAACCCAGGACTCTTAATAAAGGGTGTCAATACCCAAACCACTACACTAACACAATTTATTTGTTTTATTCGTACTCCTTAAATTATTTATTATATATTAACGTTTTTTATTTTATTTTATATTAACACCTTGCAAGAAATTTTTTTATGATAATTTTATAAAATTATATATATATTAACGTTAAACTATATGTTATAAAACATATTTTTTTAACGTTATAAAACATATAGTTATGATAATTTTTTTACGTTAAACTATATTTTTTTTATGAAACTATATATTTTTTTAAAATGCAATATATATATATATATATATATATATATATATATATATATATATATATATATATATTATATTAACGTTTTAATAAATTATATTTTATATTTTATAATTTTAAACTAACTAACATTTTATTTATAAACTAACATTTTTTATAAATTAACAAACTGTATAATTTTGAATAATTAAATTTATCAACTAACATTATTTATTATTATATTAATGTTTTATAATAGTGTATATATTAAAATTTTAAAAAAATAATTAATACGGTTTATGAAAAATGATATGTTTAAAAAGTATATAATATATAATAATAATTATATACTGAGTAATTTATAAAAAATAATATGTTTAAAAAATGTAATATAAAAAAAAATTTATATAAAAAAACGTTATATACTGAGTCTAAAAAAAACTTTATAAAAAAACATTATAAAAAAGTATTATAAAAAACGTTATAAAAAAATGTTATAAAAAACATTATAAAAAACGATATAAAAAAACATTAGTTACATATAAAACAAAAAAAAAATTAAAAAAAAAAAATACTGAGTTAATTTATAATATATAAATTACTGAGTTAATATATATATAAAATGTTAATATATAATATATAAATTACTGAGTTAATATAAATAAAATATTAATATATATTAAAAAGTAAATAAAAGCCTTAGAAATCAATAAAATGCTGTAGCTTAGTTGGTTGGAACTAGGGGTGGCAAAACGGGCCGCCCGCCCCGCCCGCCGCCCGCCCGCCTTATGCCCGCTAAAAAACGAGCGGGGCGGGCATGCCCGCCAAGTAAAATGGGCATCAAAATCATGTCCGCCCCGCCAAGATGGCGGGTTGGCGGGCGGCGGGCTTACCCGCCTATTTTTATTTATATTTTTTTAATAGATTAATATGTTTTTTTTACCTTTTAATTAAACTTCAAACTTATTTTTTAAAACAATTTTTTATAAAAGTAATTTTTTAACAAATTTACTCTAAAAAATATTACATATATTTATAAATAAATGTATAAAATAAACCATCAAGAATTGCAATTACTACAATTAACTAAAAAAAGAGTGAGTTTTGGAGGAGGAGCGGGTTTTGGCGAGCGGCGGGCTTTGGCGGGGCGGGTATGGCGGGCGGCGGGTTTTGGCGGGGCGGGCTTTGGCGAGCGGCGAGCCTAAAATCTCAACCCAACCCGCCAATTTTTGGCGGGTGCGCGGGCGACCCGGCGGGCTCCGGCCCGTTTTGCCACCCCTAGTTGGAACATTGCTTGATAACCTTCTATTACCAGGTTCAAACCCCAGCTTAGAAAAAAATCAGGAAATTTCGAAAATCATTCAAAAGATCGCAAAGAAGACGGTAAATAATAAATAGAAATTGGTATTTTTAATTTCATTCATAAATTTGAATATGGTAGTAAACACTGTCGTTAACAAAAAAATATTTGTTTTGTAACAGTCAGAAATAGAGTATCTTGATTTTAATATGGCTCTTGATGAGTTGAATTTCAGAAATGTAAAAGTAGAAAATGAAGGATGGTTTGGAGAAAAGCTTGATAAAGATGTAAGAAAAATAAACTTATTTAATATTATTTTTATCATATGATTAGATTCTTATGTTTTGTGTTGTTTTGGTTTTGAAATCATTTGTGTAGTCTTTGTATTATTTGAGGCTGCATGGATGCAAAAGTTTGGGTGATGAGAAAAAAATAATGAGGGACATAAAGATTCAACAGAAAGATATTTCTCCATTCAAATCACTAGAAGTGCTTAAGGAAACGGTAGTCTAATAAATCCATTTTTTCCTTTGGTTTGAAGGTTGAAATTTCTTGGTATGAAAGTTGAAATGTTCAAATGCAACAGTTATTGTGTGATCGGAAGAAACTCGTAATTGAAATTGAACAATTCCAAATCCAGCATAAGGAACGAGCTTCCAAGTACGATTCCTTGAAGAAAACTATAAAAGACCAAATCAAGGTAACTTATAACAAATTGGATTTTACTCAAAAACAGCTTATTCATAGTGTTTCTGTTTCTGATAATTCTATATTGTTGCAGCTTCTATGTAATGATGATTCTTTGAAAAAAAGAAGAGAATGGATGGAGTTTGGGACAAGAAATAAACATAATGTGAAAGAATTATTAGCTATAAATGGACAATTGTATTCTTTGAAAGAAAAATTGGCAGAGATGTGTAAGAAAAAGGAAGAAGCACATCGAATGCTGTTAGAATTAAGCAAGTTTTATCGTGAGGTAAGATGGTAAAATTTGAAGTAGAAGCGTAGGGCCCATCCTCTTCGTTCTCACGATTCAGACGGTTATCTGATCGGTGTCTGTTTGAGATTAATCATGGTTAAAGTTACAGATAATTTTTAAGGACCGGTCCACCAAACATATACAGCATATCGCATCTTATATGATACATTTGTCAATTTGCAGATTCACCTCTATAACATGCATTGTTCATTCATGAATAAAGTGTATCAGCTGGCCAAAGAAAAAGATGTAGCAGCCCTTGATGAGATGTCGAGTTTAGAGGTTGATATGTAGTTTAGTTCCGAATATATTATCATTGTCACTTAAAGAAAATATTTTTTTCATTAGAAAAGCTTTTGTTGTAATTTGTTTTTGTTGGTTACTTTGATGTGTTGTTAGGTTGAGAAGTTTATGTTAAAATGGAACAATAATAAGGCTTTTCGAGAAGATTATGAGAAGAAGTTTTCGCAATCATTAGAGGGACGACAACTACGTAGTGACGGGAGAAGAAGACCTGATGAATCATGCAGTAGTATGCTTTAGTAACTGTGTGAGCAAAATGTTTGGAATAAATGCTATTCTGTTGAAATTTCAGAGCATCCCAAAATGGGAGTATCCTTTAATAATTTAAAAATGATTAAATTAATGTAATCATAAGCGTTCATACAAGACACGACATATGCGAGACACATCTTCAATTTAAAATATTTTAACTGATAAGTTCTTCTGTATTCTAATTTATTTAAGTTTGATAAGTTATTAACCTCGTTTTGATGAGG
This sequence comes from Vicia villosa, assembly GCF_029867415.1. Classification (NCBI taxonomy): domain Eukaryota; kingdom Viridiplantae; phylum Streptophyta; class Magnoliopsida; order Fabales; family Fabaceae; genus Vicia; species Vicia villosa. The sequence goes on from NC_081181.1 coordinate 211,139,213, forward strand.
TCGAAATCAACATACTATACATGTACTACTATTATTGCTACAAATGTTCTATGCTGCTAAACAATAATTAGTCTGTAAATCAAGCACAATGTGTAATTCTGTTACTACTATAAGAAATGTAATTCTTATTTTTTTTATATTAGTTTTAGAAGCTGTTGTAAATTCAATGCCAAGAACAAAGTATAATGTAAGGGAAGAATAAAGAACATGGAAGGAGAAGAACACAAGAATTGGTTATAACTGCTATTTTTTCACTTTCTCTTATAAAAAGAAGATTACTAGTTTACAAGAATAACAAATAACATCTCTCACCCTAAATTAGGATTTGCAGCGTTGCAATGATGAGAGATTAGTATGCTATTTATAATAAAATCTAACATACTAACTAATGGGCTTTTGCCACAAGGTCCATTACACAAGTCAACTTAATAAACAAGCTAACTTAACAAATGAGGGTTTAAACACTAAAACCTAATTTAACATGCTAACTACCTTAGCATCTTCGACACCTGCATGCTAGATCCATCTTCGACTACAGCATGCACTCTTCGACAACAGCATGTGAACAACCTTCAACTTCATGCTTAACACTGTTGAACTGTCGAATCAAGAAGCTACCCTTCGACCATACTAGAGTTCGATCCAATATCTTACAGAAGCAGATTCAAAGAGTTGCAACTGTGGCTTGTAAAACAATCAAAGTGTCACCACAAGTATGTTAAAGTTAGTTAGTTGATTATGGTTTTTTAACTATATGAAGACCTCTCTGTGTAATTTGTATTCCTCATTCAGTAAATTCACTTCTCTCTCAAAATTACTTTTATCTTTCTTTGATTCTTCAAATTATGAAATAACTCGAAAGTCAAGTTTCCCAATAACCACCACATCTATAAGGATTCTCCTATTTAGAATCACAAACATAATATGAATTTCCGCTATGATTACATACTTTCCATACTTTCCAAAGAGAGAAAAGAAAAAGCAGAACGCATTCCAATATTAATAGATATAATTTCATCAAGGAAAGGAAAAAAGTCAGAGAGAGACAAAATTCGAACGATCCAAAAGCAATTGAACCAAAGGGTCATGTGTTTTCTAGTAAGCAAGTGCTATGTTATTAGAGATAACATAATCAAAAATTCATGGGCATTTATGGTTCTTAGAAACCAATCATACCATGCCTCGTGATTGCTTTTGCGTAACCTTTTGTTATAAATCCTGCATATGTTTTATCTTGGTTAAATTCTTATATTTCAGCTCAGTTCTGTGTTGCTTTATGTGCATTCAGTGTTTGCATCAAAATAGAAGGGCTAACCAATTATTCATATCGAACTTAGTTTCTTTTAATTATTAGTTGCCTTATTTAAAAATGTCTTTTGATAGGAATTAGAGAAGCACCTTGACTTTAGTGTTCTTTATTTAAATCCCAATAGCTACATGATAAATAACTTACTATAGCATCATCTTAAACCAAGATCAATTCTAGATAGTTTGCAAATTTTTTAAAGTAAAAAGTTACAGTGTTTGAGTTTTTTATTTGGTGAAGCATTGTTTGAGTTTTTTAAAACCCTTTAATTATTTGAAAAGGTATAAGAAATAAAAATAATTTAAATTCCATATCTCAACTTTCATTGCGTGGGATGCAAGTGTTTAACAATATAATAATTAATTACTAACTAGCCACTTAAATTGTCATTAAAATCAGTAATCCATAGCATGTACTAACAAGTAAAACCTAATCAGAGAGGTAAGTATCTGGATTCAATGATATATTTTGGTTTGATTAAATCAAACAAAACTTATTATTATTATTATTATTATTATTATTATTATTATTATTATTATTATTATTATTATTATTATTATTATTATTATTATTATTATTATTATTATTATTATTATTATTCATTTTTCTGATTACTTCTGATCTTTTATTTTGTCAAAATCAGGAAAGTTTAACATCATGGAGAATAAGGCAATTGATGAAAATTCAGGACATGATTCCAAACTTGTTCATCAATTTTACTTTGTCAAGCTATGGCCAACAGTTCCAGATTCAATCTCTCAAATAAAAAAGGAAGAGAAAGTGACTGAGACAATGAATCGGGACATTTCTAAAATCACAGATAAGATCGCAAAGAAAATGGTATATAGTAAATAAAATTGGTATCTTTTAATTTCATTAATATATTTGAATATGGCAGAATACATTGACATTAACGAAAAATATTTGTTTTGTAACAGTATGAAGATCAGCATCTTGAACATGTGTTGAAGAGGAAATATACACATAGTGGACGAAGAAAGAACAAGGAACTAATGGATTTTAATATGGCTCTTGATGAATTGAATTTAAGAAATGTTAAAGTAGAAAATGGAGGATGGTTTGGAGAAAAGCTCGATAAAAGTGTAAGAAATTCTATATTTTTAGTAGTATACTATTTTTATTATCTGATGAGTTCTTATGTTTTTTTGTTTTTGTTTTGGTTTTGAAATCATATGTGTAGTCTTTGAATTATTTGAGGCTACATAGAAGCAAAAGTTTGAGTGAAGAGAAGAAAATTATGAGGGACATAAAGATTCAACAGACAGATGTTTCTCCATTCAAATCACTAGAAGTACTTAAGGAAACGGTAATTTAATAAAAAAAAAAAAAATTCTTGGGTTATGAAGGTTGGAAATTCTTGTTATATATGAAAGATGAAATGTTCAAATGCAACAGTTATTGTGTAGCGAATGGATATCCTATAAATGGAGATTTGGAAACTTGGAGCAGATGATTAGAGAGAATTATTACTCGAGTGGTCGATTGAAGCTCGTATTTGAAATTGAACAATTCCAAATCCAGAATAAGGAGCGCGCTTCCTTATATGATTCCATAAAGAAAACTATTAAAGAACAAATAAAGGTAACTTATAATTTATTTGCTTGAATAAAAAAATAGCTTAATTAAGGTGTTATCATTGAGTGTGATACATATTTTCTATTTTGTGGTAGCTTCTACGTGACGATGATTCTTTGGAAAACAGAAGAGAAAGGAAGGGAGGTTGGACAAGAAATAAACCTGCAGGGAAAAATTTAGTAGTTACTGGAGAGTTGTATTCTTTGAGACAAAAGTTGGATACGAAGTATCAGAAAAAGGATGAAGCACGTCAGAGGATTTTGAAATTAGACCAATTGTATCATGAAGAGGTAAGATGGTAAAATAGAAGTAGAAGCTTATGAATTATGATCTTCTTCGTGCACACGATTCTTCAAGAGATTGAGATTAGTCGTGGTTAAAAGTGCGAACAGTTTTTAAATACTGGTCCACGAAACATGTAGAACTTGCAAATATTTTTTTATGTTACTTTTGTGAATTGCAGATTCTCCACTATAACAAGCATTGTTCATTTATGAATAAAGTTCATCAGTTGGCTGAAGAAAAAGATGTAGCAGCCCTTGATGAAATATCACACTCAGAGGTTGGCTTTTGGTTTAGTTCATATTTATGAATAAAACTTATGTTCATTGGAATATAAGATTCTGTTTTGATTAGGGGTTTGTTTTTGTTGGTTGTTTTGATGTGTTAGGTTGGGAAGTTTATGTTAGAATGGAACAATAATAAGTCTTTCAGAGAAGATTATAAGAAGAAGTTTCTTCAATCATTAGAGAGACGACAACTAAGTCGAGACGGACGAAGAATATCTGATAAATCATGCATTAGTATACTTTTATAATGGTGTGAGAGCCAAGATTATTAAGAATAAATGGTATTCTGTTTAAATTTCAGTGACATGACAATATGATTAAAGTCGGTAATAAGAAAATCCTTTTCCCTATAAGAAAATCCTTTTCCCTATCAAACTTACTTGTAGTGCAAGTCCTCTCTAATGTTATCCTAGTTCCATCATATAATGGCAGTACAATTGATTAAAGGTTCTCAAATGATTTCACATTTGCATTCTCTACATGAGCAGATTTATTTGAAAAGTTTACATCAACTATGATATTAAATTGCGGTTGTGGCGGTTAGATTTAGATCGCGGTCATTGCGATGCGTTATGTGACTGTAACAGTGCGAATTTTATTAAGTTGTGTTTGAAATACAATGTTAAAAAAATACTTAATGTAAAGTATTTGTCATTACATTCTAAGTAAATTGAAATTTGGGGTTCTGAATTATTAAAATTTGACGAAAACACTAGAAAAAACATAGGTGAAATTGAAATTGTCTGATGTGATTTTTAAGATGATATGAGACGATCTTAAATCATACCGCAATTATAATTCAATACAGTGGCGGAAACTACCAGATTCACAATATTGCAGTTGCAGTTGCAGCTACGGAATACAATTTAAAACCATGCTACTAACCGAATTCTTGATCATTTACTTAGATTTTATATAATTTGTGGGCCTTAAGCCCAAATATATGGGCCCACTAATACAAATAAATATTGGCAATTACTCATTGCACCCTAATACATTCTCTCAAGTCTCCATCAAAATTTTCAAAATACACAATGTTTTTAAAAATGCTTAATCGGACGCACCAAATTCTTTTTTTTACAAAAATTTAGTTCGGATATGTATCTCTGAATATTTTTGGGGTAAATTCGGAGATGTCTCTCTGAATATCCAATTTCTTCCAATTATCATCAATTTCTTTAAAAAATTAGAAAAATAAAAATAAAAATTTTCTTAATTTTTTTTTTATTATTCCTATAAATACTAAAATTATTTACTTAATTATTATTTTTTTAATAATAATTATTTTCTTGACTAATATATAATTCTCTTATAATTATTGTTTTGACTGAAATATAATTAAGAAAATGGGTCATGCACTGACAGTCTAAAATATTTTGACACTGTCAACCAATCACCACCATGTATCCAATTAAAACATTCTTTTATTTAAAAAAAAATTAATAACATGACATATTAATGATTCTCTATTGGATGACAATGTAAAACTATTTTACACTGTCAGTGCACTACCTTTTAACTCAATATAATTTATATAGACTAATTATTATAAAATATTATTATAAATTATTAAATAATAATAGTAATTATAATTATTTTTTTAAAACCAATTGTTTTCAAGACATAGACTAATAATTTAACTCTTACTTCGCCTTTTTAAGTTTGTAAAAACAATTACATTTTAAACGTTTTATGTTAAATAATTCATTTCAAGTACCAAAATAATAAATAATATAAAAACTTGATTTAAAATAATATAATTTAATAAAAAATATTGAATTATAATAAATAAAATATTATTTTTTATATTAATAAAATATTAATATAATAATATAGGAAATAATTATTATAGAAAATAATAACACATGAATTTTATATTAGTCAAGAAACTATTTCTTATTGAAACTAATCATTATTAAAGTAAATAATAAATAAATTTATATAAATAAAAAATATTCTATTTCAATAAAAAAATTATTTTTTTATCCAATTTTGCTGAAAAATTGTTGACAATTGGGACTAAATGTATCTTCAGAGATACATCTCTGAATTTACACCAAAACAATTGGAAAATACATCTCCAAACTAAATTTTGAAAAAAATAATTATATTTAGTGCTATTGGAGATGCACTTTTGAAATCTCCCAAAAATATTTTCGAATTTTCGAGGTGCGCCCTATATGTAAAGGTGAATGAGAAATTGTCTAAATAAATATTTGGGGGTTGGAAAGATGTTGCAAAAATATGGGCCTTAAATTCCAAAAACAATTTATAAAATTTGTGTTAGTTAATTTTAAATAAAATTTTAATAAAATTAATTAAAATTATTAATTTATAATTAAAAATATTGGTTAGTAAATTAAAAATATAGTTATATACACTTTTTGTTTTGGAGTAAAATATATATTTTATTGCTAAAAAAACAGTTATATACACTTTTAATTTATCTTTTTAATTGTTTTTAATTTTTAATCTTTATTTTTTATGCACCAGTAGTTAGGATAAATGGTGTTTTAATGAAATGATAACGAAGAGTTGTCACCGACACTTCATTAAAAAATATTTCCTAACTATCTATGTATAAAAAAAATAAGATAAAAAAAGTTAAAAACAACTAAAAAGATAAATTAAAAGTGTATTCAAATTTATATATATATTAATATAAGAAAATTAATGGTCATGGAAGAGTCAAAAATACCCTTATTTGATTTTTTGCCACCACATTAAAATTGCAGGTTTTTTGTCTTTGCACCATGAAAACCTTAATTTTATTATTAAAATAATACAACTCTTATATTTTATCAAACTTATTAAATCTCTCTTCATTCTCTATTTTTTTTCTCTTTCATCATTTTCTCACTTCTTTCTTCCACAAAAAAATCTATAATTGATATATATATTTTTTATATACGAAAAATGATATTTATGATCGAAATATTTTTTAATCAAAAATGACATACGGGAAAAATTTATTCAAAAAATCTATTATTGATCTAAATATTTTAATATACGAAAATTTAATATTGATCCAAATATTTCTGTAAATGATACCTAAATAAAAATAAAATTTGTATACGGAAAAAATCTATTATTTATGAAAAATCATATTTACGATCCAAATATTTTTTATTCAAAAATGATATACGGGAAAAAATCTACTATTGATCTAAATATTTTTATATACGAAATTTGCTATTGATCCAAATATTTTTGTAAATGATGCCTAAACAAAAATGAAGTTTGTATATGGAAAAAAAATTTATTATTGATCTAAATATTTTTATATACGAAAAATATTATTTATGATCCAATTATTTTGTATTTCAAAATGGAATAAGCCAAAAATCTATTATTGATCTAAATATTTTTATATACGAAAATTTAATATTGATTCAAATATTTCTGTAAATGACACCTAAACATAAATAATATTTGTATATGGAAAAAACTATTCTTTACGAAAAATGGTATTTATGATCCAAATATTTTTAATCCAAAATGGTATACTGAAAAATAATCTACTATTTATCTAAATATTTTTATATACAAAATTTACTATTGATCCAAATATTTTTGTAAATGATACCTAAACAAAAATGAACCCTGTATACGGGAAAAAATTTATTATTGACCTAAATATTTTTATATACGAGAAATGGTATTTATGATCAAATTTTTCTGATCCAAAAATAGCATATGGAAAAAAATATATTATTGGTCTAAACATTTTAATATACGAAAATTTAATAATGATCCAAATATTTTTGTAAATGATACCTAAACAAAAATAATATTTGTATACGTAAAAAAAATTATTATTTACGAAAAATAGTATTTTTGACCCAAATATTTTTTATTCAAAAATGGTATACGGAAAAAAATTATTATTGATCTAAATATTTTTATATACGAAATTTACTATTGATCCACATATTTTTGTTAATGATACATAAACATAAATGAAGTCTATATACGGAAAAAAAATTATTATTGATATAAATATTTTTATATACGAGAAATGGTGTTTATGATTAAATATTTTTAATCAAAAAATGATATACTAGAAAAAATCTATTATTGATCTAAATATTTTTATATACGAAATAATCAATTATTTATCTAATTTTTTAAATATTTTTATTTAAAATAAATAATGTATCCAAATTCGCGTAACCAAACAGAACTCGTGCGTATGCACGGCTTTGTTATTAGTTTTATTTTAAAAATGGCCGTCTCCACGTTTTCTTTTTAGATATTATAAGACTTTCCTGCTAAAACCAAAAAATAGTGGTGGCATACTATACTATAGTTTCGAGGAAATTGGCATAAGAGGACACGTTTTTCATTTGATGATAAACAATTGTTGTTGAATTGAAGTGTTTTTCCCTTTTTTAGAAAATAATAATATAATAAAAGTTTGAAAGTCTCAGTAAAAGTTGTTGAAAGTCTAGCACTATGCAGTGTCACGCAGCGTGTATTGCATATATGCGAAAATGTGAAAGAATTATTAAGCAGCAATATTTGATGCACATATATTTTATAATTAGTTGTTATTTATTAGAAGACCTGAATATGTTTCAATTGAATAGAATAATACTGGAAAAATGGTCAAATGACGTGGGCTACATATTGACTCAAACAGAAGAATCTCAACTCACACATTGCATCCATTATAATAATTAAGAAAATTAAGGTGCTTTACAGGAAGCATTTATTAAAGGTTTCACACTTCTTCTCTTTCTCAACAAAGTTTCAAATTTCGCTATTTTATCTTTGACTTTATCTTTTTATTGAAATTTTGAATCTTATCTCCGATGAGTCTTTAGATAATTTTAGGATGACTTCATCATCATAGACAATTGAAAAGATATCACCAAGGATTTTATTGAACGTCCAAAACCATCATGATCAAGAAAATGATCAAGCATCAGGATTCCACTAAACATCGGTATCATCATCAAAACCACCATGATAAACAAACAAATCAAAACCTCAATTCCAAATTGTTTTAACTGCAAGCACATAGATTCATATTCTCTCTGTTTTCAATGATGATAACACATCTCTTAAAGAGGTGGACAAACAAGAGAAAAACGCTAATAAGTTCGAGTGGTTAAACACCCTCAGACAAATATAAAAAATATGTCTTACTCCTCTGAGAATATACTTCTCCCACTTTGAAATTATCAAAAGACGGGAAATAAACACAAGGTAAGCACATAGATGATGCATACCACAAATAAATAAGGATGAAGAAGAATGAGAAAAGGCATTTAGCATAAACAACCCCAAATAGAGTGGACGAATAATATATAGGTCAGAGTAATCCTAGGCCAATCATAGTAAATAGAAACCAGGATGCTGACCAAGTACTTAGAAATATCCAACAAAATAACTTGGGGGACATAATAATATCGCCAACGTGGTCGAACATATTTTGGCCTAAAACAGCCTTAATGTTGGCCTTCACAAGCCTAATTTCGTTTCTCCCCTGTCAAAATATGTTCGACAGACAAAACTCCCTATGGGTTGGAAAGTTCCTAAGTTCACCAAGTTTGTTGGTGACACCAATGAGTCTACAGTCGAGCATCTTGCTATATAGCAGACTAAGGCTGGCGACATTGCAATCAATGAAAATTTAAATATGAAATACTTCCCCAATTCTATAACTAAAAATGCTTTCAATGGGTTTACCACACTCCCTCCTCAGTCCATACAGAGTTAGAATCAACTATAGAGAGTGTTTCATGAGTTATTCTACATGGGCTAGTCGAAGAATAAGCCTTAAGGAACTAGCCAGTGTTAGGCGTAAAATTCCTGATTCGATTAATGATTATCTAAATAGGTTCAAACTTCTTAAGGCATAATGTTTTACATAAGTCCCTGAACGTGGGTTGGTCGAAATGGCCGCAGGAGGTCTATATAATTCCATTAGAAAAAAGTTAGACACTCAATATCTTAGGGACATGGTCCATTTGGCAGATAGAGTTTGCCAAGTCGATCGTTTAAAGGATGAGAAGGCCAGATCAAGTAAGTACAACAAAAAAGAAAAGGTTGCATATGTAGAAACATATATTTATTTATCAGATTTAGTCGATGAATACGTTGAAGAGAACGAAGTCCATGTGGTAGAACTAAAGCCAGGACCTCCTTATGTCTATAAATTATTTAAACCGTCAAATGGGAAAAATCATGTCGAATCCAACATAAAGTAAAAATTCGTTACTAAATCATATACTTTTGATGTAAAAAAATGTGACGATATTTTTGATTTGTTGGTTACTGATGGGAGGATTATAGTGCCTCCGGGCCTAAAAACTCCCCCGTTGGAGCAAAGGAAAAAAGAGATGTTTTGTAAATACCATAATTTCTTAGGTCATAAAATTTCTCAATGTGTGTTTTTTAGGGACTTGGTGCAGAAGGCGCTTAAGGAGGGAAGATTACAGTTTGGAGAGATGTCTAAGGCTTCAATGCAAGTGGACATTGATCAACTTCATATCGAAGAGGCAAACTTTGTCGAACTCGTTGAGATCCTCATGATCAATTCTACAAATGGCTTAGACAAGGAAGTTGAACAAGTTGGAGAAAATTCTGCAGAAGGTGTGGCTGAATAGATGAAAGTAGTTTTCCCCCGGGCTGAAGAGGCATTTATCGACTTTCTAAATAGGTTCAAATAGAGAAACTCTAAGACTATCCTATGCCCCAGGTGTAATGCAGTTTTTAATAAGGAAGCGGCAAAAAGTCAGGAAGCTATTAGAGTTTCACATTCAAAGAAAGGTAGAAGAGGCAGGTTGACATTCAGATTTATCTTCGACAAAAGAGGCGTTCCATATAAGAACTAGGAATTCCAAATAAAATATGGACACCATATATAAAGTACTTATGTCCCTCCTGTCAATGCATCCCAAGGAGAGTGGGTGAGACCTATGAACCAAAGATGATCAAAACAACAAAAGTGGAAGGTAGTTGATATGGGGGTATGATCTTCTTATCGTGATAATTAAAATGTTTCAAAGAGGTATCCATACGATCCTCAAAACTATAAAGGAAGAATCTTATGACACGAACACAATTGAGGCATCATCAGAGAAATAAGAAGGCGACATGTGAAGCCTCAGGTTGAAATACTAACAATAAAACATCTGCACATAAAGCAAGTGAAGTTGTTAAGAAACCAGTTAAACAAAGATTACCTCATAATGGATGGTCAACCGTGATGGTATCCCTTTTTTAACACATGTGAAATGGGTTTTGCGTAGTAGTGATGCCACCTCTATTACCCAAGGTAGGTTTAAAACTCCAATTAAAAAAGGATTACCCCACATAAACTAAACTAAAGATTCTTGGATTGCCACTAATTTAGTAGTGAGACCTCACTAATTTAGTCTTTTGGATTGCCACAAACTGCAAAGAGATGGAAATAATAATATATCTCACCTTCTTTATCTTAATTATAACCCCAACCCTCTAATATTAAAAGAGAAAAATAGAAACTACCTTTATTGATATACAACATAGAAACTCTCTTCTTTCTATCTATCCTCTCGAAAGCCATAAGAGTTTCTACCTCATCCTCGTCACTCAATAAATATGAAGGAGAAGAAATATAAGAGCCTTTCAAACAAACATATAAAAAGAACCTATGAGAACTTAAACCTCCCTCTAAAATCGATGTAAGCACATTATCATGCAAACAAAAACTAATATAAGTTCAAGGTTCTTAAGAGGAGTTACCCATACCTGACTTTCGAAGAGGAGTGTGGAATACCAGAATCAATTGGTCTGGAATAGGGTTTAAGCTTGAGTATGATGCCCTGTAGTTAGCATATGAAGCATATGAAGAGAAAAATATAGAAGGAGATCATAATATACTCATAGAACCTGACTTTGCATTCTATAACTCTTGAAAAGGAGTGAGGAACACGTGGATCAACTAGTCCAAAATAAGGTATGAGCTTGAGTCTGACACCGATGAGAAGGGGAAGATAAAACCTCACATCCAACCTTTTGAGGAAAAGGTGGAGGATATGAGAATAGCCAAATAGGATAAACACACTTCTTAGAAGTCATTTCTCAAACAAGTACAAAATAGTCAACAAAACCAAAAGACATGAGGGTGCGCAGATTAAACTTTGGGGGTTGGGAATCCAACGTTACAACCCATGCCTTAGATAATAAACTTCCCAAAACTGAGAGAGAAAAGGAACCCACTACCACACTACTAGCATCTCCCAAACAAATTCATACAGCCAAAGTAGCCAGGGGTGCTGAACTAAGTATTGGACTTTAAAAAAAAAAGACCCATTATGACTGTGTGCAGGCTTGCCAAAGCAAAAAGTACTTGCTTTTGATGGAAAAGCAAAATCACATGACTTTTTGGGCCTTATAAGAGTTATATGACACATACTTAGATGGGAGAGAGGATGGTGCTAGGGATTTGGAAAAAATATTTGCTAGACTTTATCCCTTATTTTAACTTGTTGACTTGTAAATTTGTAATAATAGGGAAAAGGCTTCATTCACTTCTCCGTCACAGAGACCAAAGCACCAAACTGATTAAGAATGTACATTTTTTCATTCAACCTAGTATTCTGACCTACTTGAATACAGTTTACACCAACCCACTCACCTTCCCTAACATAAGCAAAAGGGTACGCGCCTCTTACAAGGGATGGACAAAAATAAGCCATTCGACCCATTCTATCCGAATGGGTTCGGTAGGGTAAAAAACGGGTCAGAGGATTTGTCTGGTGGTTCAAGCGGTTTATTTTGGATAGTGGCAACTCAGTTCAATTAGGCCATTTCAACAAAAAACAAAATCCGACCAAGCCCACATATCTATTTGTACTGTTGGCCCAATAACTAAATTCAAATCCAAATAAATACCTCATTATCTCTCAGTCAAGTTAAACCTTAACCCTACTTTGCTCTCTCACTTTCCCTTGTGTCGTTTCACTCTCAACTCACTTCTACCATCAACCTCTTGTCATTCTCAGTCTCTCATTTCCTCATATACATCCTTATTCCATTTTCTATTCATCACCACTAATCCACTTAATATCTATTTATTAGTTCCTCTCATCTCCTTCACTCAATCCTTTCATATGAATGTTGTTTTCAAGCTCTATATCTAATGATTAATGATTTATTTTTCTTTTTCGATATTGATTCAAGGCTACACCGGAGAGCTTCAGGATGCATTTTGAAATTATAGATGTTGTAGAATAGAGGTTTTTTTCCAACATGTTCTTGTCATATTCAATCTTGGTCTGTAGATGTAACATGTAGATTCACAAGATTATTTGCTAGAATAAGTGATGTGGTTGCTCAAAGTTAAGCAAGATCACACTTATTTGTATGGTGCTGCTATTTTTCTAAATGTAATATGTTTTTCTTTAGCTTCATCCTGGTTTTTATTTCAACTTTTAATAAAATAGAAACCGCACGCCCTAGCACAATGGTTGTTCTAAAGGACCGTTGTGATAAAAATAATGGTCCTAGGTTGGATTCCCACGTGCGCCGTTTTGTTATTTATATTTTTCTGGATAGCGCGTGAGATATTGTAACGGTTATGATATATAACCGGTGTTATTTCTGCATAATTAACAAATATTATCCTACTTTTATAATTTTTCTCATTTTTTAACCTGTATTATTGTTCACCAAATCACAATAAAAAAAACTCACATTTTGATAACGTTATCATAATAATATTAATTGTATCATATTCATGATATCACATAATTGTATCATATTCAATTGTATCAGACTAAACATTCTTCAATTTATCAGAACAAACAACCTATAATTTACAAATTATATAACATCACATAATTGTATCTTTGTGTTTTGGTTTCTTGTCTCTTTGATGTCTTGACTCTAAAGACTTATGATTTCAAATAATTATACTTGTTAGTAAAAATACTTAGGAATTGTAACATACAATTAATATATTATGAATAAAGAATAAATTACTTACTTGTTAATTTTCCCATATGCCTTCTTCATGATCGATTTGAATAACATGCATATCATCTCCATTAACTTCATCATATGAGGTAGGAACTTGTGTTGTCTAAGAAGGTGTGGACGAAATATCAAGACTCTCATCACTAAGAGGAATATGTTTTCCTTGGAGAGCGATTGACCATTTCCTCGATATGACCGAAGGGTTAGTAACATAGAAAAATTGTTTTGCTTAAGAAGCCATGATGAATGGTTCAATCATAAAAGATGTCTTGCCAAGGTCGACCCGGGTGAATCCTAAGTCATCAATGTGTACACCATTACTATTATTGGGAATCCACTTTCATTTAAATAAAGCCACTTTGAAAACAACATAATCAATCTCCTAAATCTCATCAATGACACCATAGAATGCGCTAGTTGCCAATACAGGATTCTTATCTCTCAAACTAGAGAAATACATCGATATCATCATCAAAACCACCATGATAAACAAACAAATCAAAACCTCAATTCCAAATTGTTTTAACTGCAAGCACATAGATTCATATTCTCTCTGTTTTCAATGATGATAACACATCTCTTAAAGAGGTGGACAAACAAGAGAAAAACGCTAATAAGTTCGAGTGGTTAAACACCCTCAGACAAATATAAAAAATATGTCTTACTCCTCTGAGAATATACTTCTCCCACTTTGAAATTATCAAAAGACGGGAAATAAACACAAGGTAAGCACATAGATGATGCATACCACAAATAAATAAGGATGAAGAAGAATGAGAAAAGGCATTTAGCATAAACAACCCCAAATAGAGTGGACGAATAATATATAGGTCAGAGTAATCCTAGGCCAATCATAGTAAATAGAAACCAGGATGCTGACCAAGTACTTAGAAATATCCAACAAAATAACTTGGGGGACATAATAATATCGCCAACGTGGTCGAACATATTTTGGCCTAAAACAGCCTTAATGTTGGCCTTCACAAGCCTAATTTCGTTTCTCCCCTGTCAAAATATGTTCGACAGACAAAACTCCCTATGGGTTGGAAAGTTCCTAAGTTCACCAAGTTTGTTGGTGACACCAATGAGTCTACAGTCGAGCATCTTGCTATATAGCAGACTAAGGCTGGCGACATTGCAATCAATGAAAATTTAAATATGAAATACTTCCCCAATTCTATAACTAAAAATGCTTTCAATGGGTTTACCACACTCCCTCCTCAGTCCATACAGAGTTAGAATCAACTATAGAGAGTGTTTCATGAGTTATTCTACATGGGCTAGTCGAAGAATAAGCCTTAAGGAACTAGCCAGTGTTAGGCGTAAAATTCCTGATTCGATTAATGATTATCTAAATAGGTTCAAACTTCTTAAGGCATAATGTTTTACATAAGTCCCTGAACGTGGGTTGGTCGAAATGGCCGCAGGAGGTCTATATAATTCCATTAGAAAAAAGTTAGACACTCAATATCTTAGGGACATGGTCCATTTGGCAGATAGAGTTTGCCAAGTCGATCGTTTAAAGGATGAGAAGGCCAGATCAAGTAAGTACAACAAAAAAGAAAAGGTTGCATATGTAGAAACATATATTTATTTATCAGATTTAGTCGATGAATACGTTGAAGAGAACGAAGTCCATGTGGTAGAACTAAAGCCAGGACCTCCTTATGTCTATAAATTATTTAAACCGTCAAATGGGAAAAATCATGTCGAATCCAACATAAAGTAAAAATTCGTTACTAAATCATATACTTTTGATGTAAAAAAATGTGACGATATTTTTGATTTGTTGGTTACTGATGGGAGGATTATAGTGCCTCCGGGCCTAAAAACTCCCCCGTTGGAGCAAAGGAAAAAAGAGATGTTTTGTAAATACCATAATTTCTTAGGTCATAAAATTTCTCAATGTGTGTTTTTTAGGGACTTGGTGCAGAAGGCGCTTAAGGAGGGAAGATTACAGTTTGGAGAGATGTCTAAGGCTTCAATGCAAGTGGACATTGATCAACTTCATATCGAAGAGGCAAACTTTGTCGAACTCGTTGAGATCCTCATGATCAATTCTACAAATGGCTTAGACAAGGAAGTTGAACAAGTTGGAGAAAATTCTGCAGAAGGTGTGGCTGAATAGATGAAAGTAGTTTTCCCCCGGGCTGAAGAGGCATTTATCGACTTTCTAAATAGGTTCAAATAGAGAAACTCTAAGACTATCCTATGCCCCAGGTGTAATGCAGTTTTTAATAAGGAAGCGGCAAAAAGTCAGGAAGCTATTAGAGTTTCACATTCAAAGAAAGGTAGAAGAGGCAGGTTGACATTCAGATTTATCTTCGACAAAAGAGGCGTTCCATATAAGAACTAGGAATTCCAAATAAAATATGGACACCATATATAAAGTACTTATGTCCCTCCTGTCAATGCATCCCAAGGAGAGTGGGTGAGACCTATGAACCAAAGATGATCAAAACAACAAAAGTGGAAGGTAGTTGATATGGGGGTATGATCTTCTTATCGTGATAATTAAAATGTTTCAAAGAGGTATCCATACGATCCTCAAAACTATAAAGGAAGAATCTTATGACACGAACACAATTGAGGCATCATCAGAGAAATAAGAAGGCGACATGTGAAGCCTCAGGTTGAAATACTAACAATAAAACATCTGCACATAAAGCAAGTGAAGCTGTTAAGAAACCAGTTAAACAAAGATTACCTCATAATGGATGGTCAACCGTGATGGTATCCCTTTTTTAACACATGTGAAATGGGTTTTGCGTAGTAGTGATGCCACCTCTATTACCCAAGGTAGGTTTAAAACTCCAATTAAAAAAGGATTACCCCACATAAACTAAACTAAAGATTCTTGGATTGCCACTAATTTAGTAGTGAGACCTCACTAATTTAGTCTTTTGGATTGCCACAAACTGCAAAGAGATGGAAATAATAATATATCTCACCTTCTTTATCTTAATTATAACCCCAACCCTCTAATATTAAAAGAGAAAAATAGAAACTACCTTTATTGATATACAACATAGAAACTCTCTTCTTTCTATCTATCCTCTCGAAAGCCATAAGAGTTTCTACCTCATCCTCGTCACTCAATAAATATGAAGGAGAAGAAATATAAGAGCCTTTCAAACAAACATATAAAAAGAACCTATGAGAACTTAAACCTCCCTCTAAAATCGATGTAAGCACATTATCATGCAAACAAAAACTAATATAAGTTCAAGGTTCTTAAGAGGAGTTACCCATACCTGACTTTCGAAGAGGAGTGTGGAATACCAGAATCAATTGGTCTGGAATAGGGTTTAAGCTTGAGTATGATGCCCTGTAGTTAGCATATGAAGCATATGAAGAGAAAAATATAGAAGGAGATCATAATATACTCATAGAACCTGACTTTGCATTCTATAACTCTTGAAAAGGAGTGAGGAACACGTGGATCAACTAGTCCAAAATAAGGTATGAGCTTGAGTCTGACACCGATGAGAAGGGGAAGATAAAACCTCACATCCAACCTTTTGAGGAAAAGGTGGAGGATATGAGAATAGCCAAATAGGATAAACACACTTCTTAGAAGTCATTTCTCAAACAAGTACAAAATAGTCAACAAAACCAAAAGACATGAGGGTGCGCAGATTAAACTTTGGGGGTTGGGAATCCAACGTTACAACCCATGCCTTAGATAATAAACTTCCCAAAACTGAGAGAGAAAAGGAACCCACTACCACACTACTAGCATCTCCCAAACAAATTCATACAGCCAAAGTAGCCAGGGGTGCTGAACTAAGTATTGGACTTTAAAAAAAAAAGACCCATTATGACTGTGTGCAGGCTTGCCAAAGCAAAAAGTACTTGCTTTTGATGGAAAAGCAAAATCACATGACTTTTTGGGCCTTATAAGAGTTATATGACACATACTTAGATGGGAGAGAGGATGGTGCTAGGGATTTGGAAAAAATATTTGCTAGACTTTATCCCTTATTTTAACTTGTTGACTTGTAAATTTGTAATAATAGGGAAAAGGCTTCATTCACTTCTCCGTCACAGAGACCAAAGCACCAAACTGATTAAGAATGTACATTTTTTCATTCAACCTAGTATTCTGACCTACTTGAATACAGTTTACACCAACCCACTCACCTTCCCTAACATAAGCAAAAGGGTACGCGCCTCTTACAAGGGATGGACAAAAATAAGCCATTCGACCCATTCTATCCGAATGGGTTCGGTAGGGTAAAAAACGGGTCAGAGGATTTGTCTGGTGGTTCAAGCGGTTTATTTTGGATAGTGGCAACTCAGTTCAATTAGGCCATTTCAACAAAAAACAAAATCCGACCAAGCCCACATATCTATTTGTACTGTTGGCCCAATAACTAAATTCAAATCCAAATAAATACCTCATTATCTCTCAGTCAAGTTAAACCTTAACCCTACTTTGCTCTCTCACTTTCCCTTGTGTCGTTTCACTCTCAACTCACTTCTACCATCAACCTCTTGTCATTCTCAGTCTCTCATTTCCTCATATACATCCTTATTCCATTTTCTATTCATCACCACTAATCCACTTAATATCTATTTATTAGTTCCTCTCATCTCCTTCACTCAATCCTTTCATATGAATGTTGTTTTCAAGCTCTATATCTAATGATTAATGATTTATTTTTCTTTTTCGATATTGATTCAAGGCTACACCGGAGAGCTTCAGGATGCATTTTGAAATTATAGATGTTGTAGAATAGAGGTTTTTTTCCAACATGTTCTTGTCATATTCAATCTTGGTCTGTAGATGTAACATGTAGATTCACAAGATTATTTGCTAGAATAAGTGATGTGGTTGCTCAAAGTTAAGCAAGATCACACTTATTTGTATGGTGCTGCTATTTTTCTAAATGTAATATGTTTTTCTTTAGCTTCATCCTGGTTTTTATTTCAACTTTTAATAAAATAGAAACCGCACGCCCTAGCACAATGGTTGTTCTAAAGGACCGTTGTGATAAAAATAATGGTCCTAGGTTGGATTCCCACGTGCGCCGTTTTGTTATTTATATTTTTCTGGATAGCGCGTGAGATATTGTAACGGTTATGATATATAACCGGTGTTATTTCTGCATAATTAACAAATATTATCCTACTTTTATAATTTTTCTCATTTTTTAACCTGTATTATTGTTCACCAAATCACAATAAAAAAAACTCACATTTTGATAACGTTATCATAATAATATTAATTGTATCATATTCATGATATCACATAATTGTATCATATTCAATTGTATCAGACTAAACATTCTTCAATTTATCAGAACAAACAACCTATAATTTACAAATTATATAACATCACATAATTGTATCTTTGTGTTTTGGTTTCTTGTCTCTTTGATGTCTTGACTCTAAAGACTTATGATTTCAAATAATTATACTTGTTAGTAAAAATACTTAGGAATTGTAACATACAATTAATATATTATGAATAAAGAATAAATTACTTACTTGTTAATTTTCCCATATGCCTTCTTCATGATCGATTTGAATAACATGCATATCATCTCCATTAACTTCATCATATGAGGTAGGAACTTGTGTTGTCTAAGAAGGTGTGGACGAAATATCAAGACTCTCATCACTAAGAGGAATATGTTTTCCTTGGAGAGCGATTGACCATTTCCTCGATATGACCGAAGGGTTAGTAACATAGAAAAATTGTTTTGCTTAAGAAGCCATGATGAATGGTTCAATCATAAAAGATGTCTTGCCAAGGTCGACCCGGGTGAATCCTAAGTCATCAATGTGTACACCATTACTATTATTGGGAATCCACTTTCATTTAAATAAAGCCACTTTGAAAACAACATAATCAATCTCCTAAATCTCATCAATGACACCATAGAATGCGCTAGTTGCCAATACAGGATTCTTATCTCTCAAACTAGAGAAATACATCGATTCGGCTTCAACCATTACCCCACTATTTTTCATTTTACGACGATCATATTTTGATTTTTTATAAAAGGTATAATGACCAATGTCGTATGCAGTCCAAGTTAAGACACAAGATTTTGGCTCATACAACAACCATTTAAGTATCTTGGATGCACTTATCATTAGATACATTGTCATTAAACCAATCTATGAATCTCTTGTTATGCTCTATCAACAACAACTTGTCACCCATTCAGGGATATTTTTTCCTCAAAAGTCTTTTGTGAGTATTTATTAAAGGTTGAACTTCATATATATTATTCAATGAATGGAAATGTGCTTGAATAACTACATATCGATCCATTGACTTACCATTTAGACCATGATAATACTTATTCCGTCTATGTCAGCATGACGAGACTTTGGAATTCTTATAGAATCTGCTTCCGACAAATAGTTTGTACAAAATTCAACAACTTCTTATTTGATGTACCTTTCAATAATCCAAGCTTCCGATTGGTGATACTTTTTTTTTGTTTATCCTTTAAAGATCTTCATATATCGCTATATTGGATGCATCCACGTTAAATAAAATGGACCATAAAATCTGATTTCTCAGACTAGATGAACAAGTAAGTGAACCATAATATCAAAAAATGATGGAGGAAATACATCTCCAATTGACATAAGATTATGGTAGCCTTTTCTTCTAATTCATATCATTTTTTGAAATCAAGAACTTTATTACATATGGAATTGAAGAATAAGCACAATCTCGTTATAGTTACTCTCACATTTTTTTGGTAGGATCCCACGGATAGCCACTAGTAGAAGTTATTGCATCAATACATGACAATCATGAGATTTTAAACCAATTAACTTGAGATCTTTCGTTGATAAAAATTTCTTGATGTTTGATGAGTAATCTTGGGGAACTTTAATACCATGCAAACACTCGCAGAAAATTTTATTTTCCTTTTTAGATAGAGTGTGACATGCTGGAGGCAGATAAGTTCTTTTTTCCTTTCTCTATTGGAGCCAACTATTTTCGTATACCCATCGCCTCCATGTCAAGACGGGAAGTCTTAGTATCTTTAGTCTTGCCTTAAATGTTTAAAAGTTAGCAATCAAAATATCACACATTTTTCTCTACATGCATTACATCCAGACAATGTCTAACATCAAGACTTGACCAATATGGAAGATCGAAGAAGATATACCTCTTTTTCCATATATTTTTCTCAAAATGACTTTTTTCTTTTTCTCTGTTCCCAAAGACAACATTAATGTGTTCCCGACGTTGATAAACTGCATCCCCAGTTAAAGGTTCAGGAGCCTCTTCAAACTTTTGCCCTCCATTAAAATCTTTCGCAATCTACGATAAGGATGACCGGGTTTTAGAAATTTTTGATGCCCAAGGTAAACTGTCTTTTTTCCAAACTGAAGTTGGTGATAAAAAGTATCATCTTCACATATAGAACACTCTCTATGTCCTTTGACACAATATCCAGCCAAGTTACCGTAAGCAGGAAAGTTGTTGATTGTGCAAAATAACATTGCACGCATCTTAAACTTTTCCTTAGAATATGCATCATCAACTTCAACGCCTTCATCCCACAAGAGTCGTAAATCTTCAATTAATGGACTTAGATAAACATCTATATCGTTACTACATTTTTGTGGTTCAAAAATAATCATACTTAACAATATATACTTGCGTTTCATGCACAACTAAGGAGATAGGTTGTAAATAGTGAGAAGAACATGCCACGAAGAATGATTAGTGCTCAAATTACCAAAGGGGCTCATTCCATTGGTGGCAAGCCCGAACCTAAGGTTTCTTGGCTCAACGAAAAACTCCGGAAACAACGAATCGATTTTCTTCCATTGTAACGAATCATCTACAAGGCGAATGATTCCATCATGATTACTTTCATCTACAAGCAATCTAAGATTCTTTGCGTCATTCGAATTAGCAAAAAGTATCTTAAATCGTGAAATTATTGGCAAGTACCATAATAATTTAGTAGGAGGATGTTTTCTACTAACATTGTCATCACCATTGTTGGCCTTCAGCTTGTAACGGGACACACCACATTTCAGACATTGATACAAGTCTTCATACTCTTTCTTGTATAATATGCAATCATTAGGGAAAGCATGCATTTTGATATACTATAAACCCATTGGACACAATATCTTCTTGGCCTCATAGGAACGATCCAACAATTTGTTATCTTCTGGTAATATTTGCTTTAGCAAATCAAGTAATTCCGTGAAGACTCATTTGGTCTCTCACAAAAATTATAGAACTCAAATTAATTCCCGACAAAAAGAGATCTGATTTAATCCCTTATAAAATTTAACCGGTCCATATTAGTTCTATATTAGTCCTTTCTTACATATTTTTTTAAAATCGATTTTTTTTCATACTTTTAAACCGTGTTTTTTTTCTACTTTTATACCGTGACTGAATGGTCACGTTGGATTTTATTTTATTGTTCATTTTTTAAATACTAAATTAATTTTTAATTTCAATTTAAATTTGTTCCTAAAAGAATCGAACCAAAAACTTTTAAGGCACATCATATGCTTTGACTACTAGGCAAATGTACATTAGTGATAAATTATTCCCATAATGTGCAGTAATATTAAACGGTTTTGAAATTAAAATTAAAAATTTATAAGATAAAATGATAGTCATTTTGAACTACTCCAATTGTTCTGAATATTTTTAATGATGAATGTCTAAGTTAATAATTCAGAATAAACATTTACTTATTTATTTATTTTAAATAATTCATAAATAAATATTTATTTATTTAAAATAATACGCAAATTTAAAAATAAAATTATAAATTATAAATTATAAATATAATTATTCAAACAAAAATAAATTAAATAATATTATCTTCAAATTAAATAACACACAATTAATATTTACTTATTTCAAATTAAATAAAATAAATAACGATTGCTTAATTTTAATAATAATTAAATTAATTATTAAAATATTTAATTAATTCAAATTAAATAATCAAATATATTTATGATTTATATTTTATTAAATTTTTTTTAATTTATGTATTATTTGAAACAAATAATTAAGTAAATGTTTATTCTGAATTATTAAGTTAAGTATTCATGATTAGAAATATTAACAACATAAATTGATTAGTATAGTTATAAAATAACTGCTATTTAACATGAATGGACTTAAGTTCATATTTTTTATTTTAAATTCAGAGATATTTAATATTATTATAAATTTTGGAAATTATTTGTCCCGTACATTAAGTTAGCAGTAAAGCCATAAGATGTGACTTAACGATTATTGGTTTAATTCTTTTAGAAACAAATTTTAGCTTATTTATTATGTTTTTAAATATGAATTGTTTAAAAAATAAAATTAAAAATTAAAATTAAAATCAATTAAGCATTAACAAATAAAAAATAAAAATAAAATTCAACGTGACAGTTCAATCACAGTTTAAAAGCATGAAAAAAACCGATTTAAATTTTGTAAGAGATTAAAATTCTTTATCTCTTATTAATTAACTATACAAGCTAACTTTAAACCCAAGGTGCATCCTCTACAAGCTAACAACGCCTCTTTTTTTGGACAAAGTGATATTATTAAGTACTATTCTAATATTTATATAAAGTACACACGAAGACATAATAAGAAAATTAGGGCAAATAAATATAGTTCGGAAATATTCAAAATCGATGATACATGCTTAAAGGGTTTCATATACTACACATAAATTAGTTACAGTCTGCATTGCATTTATTGTATCTCTTCTTCTTCTTCATTAAGAATTTGGTAAACACTGGTTTACTATAGAACTTAGATCCCAAGTCTCATTTCCAATCTCAAAATCCCAAAACTGAGGCTCTGTTAATTGCACCTCTCTCACAGATCCATTCACAAATCTTTTCAATTTTTCACCGGCATTGCTCGCCCCAAATTGAAGCAATGATTGCAGAATCTACACAACAGTAATTATGAAACAAAACAAAATCAATCATAAGTTTCTCAATGACAAGAGGCTAACTGATTAATTACCTTTGCAAAACATTATTAAAATAAAGACAAAAATTATGCATGTATATTTGTAGCCATAGACACATGTATATTTGTACCTCAGCATGCACAACATGAATAACCGAATCTCCTATCAATGAAGAATTTGCAGAGATGACCTCCACGTGATCTTCATGCAGTATTCTTAGAATTTCATAGAAAATGAACTTATCATCAACCCCACAGGTTACAATGACTTGTAGAGAAGAACCATTTTCATGGATCTCAATATTTGGTGATTTTATGCTTCCTTTTGCTCCAAAAGAACTCGAATAACCGCTACGCGATCTCTTGCTTCTCATTAAACTTTCTTTTTTTTCCTTCGCCAATTTCAACTTTGTCTCTAAGCTCCTAATGTAGTTTATAGCATCATCTATTTGATCAGGTAGTGGTAAAACTTTCTGCTTGAAATGAAAAATAACACCAAATTATAAAGTATTTTCTAACAATATTATAATGTACATTAGGAATGTTTTCAAGAAGAGATGATGCACCTTGGGATTAAAGTTAGGAAGAAGAGAGTTGAGTTTGGAATAGAGCTCTCTTCATCTTATTTCTCCTATTTTTCTCAACAATCTTTCTTTCCAGTTTTGTTGAGGGAGAAGGCTGACCTGCTTGTTGATTGGGATCCATTGGAAACAATCCTGAATTTTTCTAAATAAGGAATATGATGTGAAAGTTAAGTGAATTGATTGTGTATTTATATACATTTGATGATTGATAAAAGTGTGATTTGAGTGCGAAGACAAACATGTCACCTATTTGACATCACGCACGTGCCTTTGCTGTTTTATTGTTTTTAGATAGGGGACAAATGAGTATATAATATTGTTTGTGATTTCAATTTCAATCATAATGTCATAATTTTCAATATGTGATTAATTTGTCAAATATTGCGTCCACCTCTATCTTCAGGTTCTACTTAATTTTAGGAATGTCAATAGGCTGGAAAAGGAAAAGGAATATATCTCCATGACTCCATTTTCTTAATAAAAATGTCTTTTATTATAATTTTTTTTTAATTATTATTCTTAAATATTTAATATATACCATATGTTAAAAAGAATTTAATAATAACATAAATTTCGTTTGAGACAAAGAACAAGGATAATCAATCAAATGACTTCAGCGAAATGAAAATACAAAAGCCAATATAGAAAACGCACAGAAATTATTTATTCACTCCAATCAAATTGATCTATTCTAGAGGAGTGACTTGAAAAAAATAGAAGAAGCTAAAAGCGAATGATAAGCAGAGGACACTGAGAAAATATGAAAATATCATCATTGACAAGCTTACATCTATCTCTGTCCTAGGAAAAAAATATGCCCTCGAATGACTAAGAGAAATTCAATGACAACATGTTCCTCAAGGACAAAGAAAGGTCTCCTACACCTGATGTCTCGAATAAGGGTATCATCTACCCACTTAGCAACCTCTCCAACAATCCCTTAAGAATTATCAGCGATCGTAAATAATCTATGAAACCTATCTTTAAGGGGAATACTCTTAACCCAAGTGTCAGTTCAAAAAATGCCTTAAGCCCTTATCCGACCTTTAATACCCACCATAAACTATTCTGAAGGGTCTTCATACTTAGAACCAAGAATAAAAACTTCCTTCTACAAGGAGGGGGAGTTCAGGAAGTCCTAATCTCTATTACCTCTTAAAGAAGAGATAATAAAAGCATATAACAGACAACATGAATATCTCTCAAAAGACCAAATGCACCCGAAATAAGATGTCATTTCTAGTTAGCCAAAAAAGCCAAGTTGACAATGGAGAGTTCTCCACCCCGAAGCGACCTTTACTCTTATGCTAATAGACATCGAACCACATAAACCTTCTTTGAATATGAACTATTTTCCTCCAAACCTTTATAGGTATTTTTCAAAAAAGATGGGAATAAAATAGGGATAACATTAAGAACAAACTTATGGAAAACCACTCGCCCACAAGCTAACGTACTTATGCTTATAGGAATTAAGCCTCATAGATAAAAGGTTAACAACTGGGTAAGTAGCTTCTCAAATGGGAATAGATCCAACAGGAAACTTCAGGTATTTAAAAGGCATGGTCTCAGTTTTACAGTGAAGAAAGTAACTAGTAAAATCTAAAAAAATAGAGTGCACATTAATCCCTATCCTACTACTTGAATAAAAAATTCATCTGGTGGCTCAAACCTAGCTCAAAATATCAAAGAATAACCTTTATAGTCTATAGGTTCTCAACATATGGACCTGTTAAAATAAGAGTATGATTTGCATACTAAAGATGAAATACCACAAAATTTGATGCTCCTATCCTAAAATCAGTGAGAAGACCCACTTAAATAGCCCTCCTTATCAAACCATTAAATCCTTCATCCCCAAGCAAGAATAGAAAGGGAGCTATAGAGTCCCTTTGCTTCAGATCCCTTTGAATGCTAATCTCTTGAGTTGGGCAACCATTGACTATCATGGTGATATTCATAGCAAAAAGACATGCTATAATCCAGTACCTCCCATGTCATTAAATCCAAACCTAAATAACGTATATTGTAGAACTCTTAACTTACAGAGTCGTATGATTTATCACAATACACTTTGAAAATGAGACAAGGCTTCTTAGCATTCTTGTCTAGGTCAATTACTTCCTTCACAATCATCACACCACCCACCAACATTATTCCTTTTAGAAAGGTAGATTAGTTTGGGTAAACAAGCTTTTCCATGACCTGTCCTAGTCTAGCAGCTAACATTTTTGCTACCAACTTGTATAAATAACCAATCACAAAAATAATTAAGTAAAGGTATGAGCTAACAAAGAAAATCGATGAAATTGATCAAATATAACCCCAACATATTCCCTAAACAAATTCTAAAATCTTCTTAAGATGGAGAAAGTAAAACCATCAGGGTCAAAACTCATGTTATCATCACACAAGGAAATATCACCATATAGCTCCTAAAGAGTAAATGAAATAGTAAAAGTAAGGTTATCATTGTTGAAGCAGGCATAGCAGCAAGCAACAAAAGATTTGGAAATATTTATCTGGTAATTATCGTGTCCACAGAGATGGTTGTAGAATTCCATTCAACGGTTTCTATGATTTCGAGCTCGGGTTTGAATGAACAAAAGGTAAAAAGATATAGACATGAAAAAATACATATTCTTAGAAGAGAAATAATTTATCAGGCATGCAAATATTCTCACTCGTCACAAACTTAAACTTATCGACCAACTATATTCAACCTATGATACTCGTCTATGTCATCACGTATCTCTCCCATCAGTGTCTACCTCTGGAGCACCTACGGGATCAACTCACAACCAAGGTTATCTCTAACACAAAGTTGTGAGAACATCCATATTCTCGCGTCGGGGATCTCTCGCGCGCCTCTCAAACACGAATGCATTAAGTACAAATACACAAGTGATTGTCAGCTCTAAATCTATCTCTAGAGTTCAGAAACTAACAGATAATCATCCTAGATAAGGATTCAAGAAATTTATCTCTGAAGCAACCCAAATCCAAAGCACTGAGCAAAAATCTAGGACAACAATCAACACAGATTTGTAAAGCAAGTTTTATATAACGCCATGGGCGATAAATATACATAAGATTCGAGTAAATATACAAACAAAACCCAAAACCAAAGAAATACACAAAGAAGAGAAGAAATAAACCAAACATCTTGCAGATTGTAAGCTCCGATTGACGAGAAATCCACCTCCGATCATACAAGTGCACGACCCAATGTTGTTTTCTAAGCTAATCCTAATCTACGAAGGAAGGTGATGAATTTGGGACAAAAAATCCCCAAACCCATAACCTAAAATATCTCAAATGAAGAGAATATAAACAAATTTTTGCGCAGGCTCGCTCAGCGAGCTGCACTTATTACACAAAATATTTAATACAGTAAAAGCATTCTCGCTTAGCGAGCTCAAGAAAACTCTGCATCTCTGTTTTTAGTTTATTGAAGCGTACTTGGAGTCTGCTTAGTGAGCTTCTGCAGAATTTCCATTTTATTGCTCTAAAACTGCGAAATCAAAGTCGTGCCTTCGGCACTTTATTCCTCAAGGCTCCGATATGCATAAATACCTATAAAACAAAGGAAAAACTATCAAACGATACACAAACTGAATCAAAACTCAAGAATATGAATATTTACACAAAAGTTGGGATTTTATTATAAAAACGGAATGAATAGAATCGATAAGTGCCACAATTATGTACTTAAAATAACAATATTTTAGCACTTATCAATCATCATCAGAGGGAGGGAAAGACTATTCCATATTCCATGTGAGGCTTGGTAAAATTTGACTACTTGAAGATATCTGAAAAATAGTTAAACTCTTCTTGTTGAATTTGAAACATCCTTTCTAACAAAACTTCACCAAATTTCAAGGCTAAAATAACATCCCCCTACTCTTATTCTTGACAAAAGTGTGAAAAAATCCAGAGTTAGAATCACCTTCTTTAAGTCACTTAGACATAGATCTTTGGAACATTTAAGAGTCTTTAATCCTTAACAAAGATAAAAGCTCTACAATCTTAGAAGAACGAACTTGATTCTCCTCATCTTATATATGTATCTGATTAGTCAAAGCATAACGACCTCACTTAAATAATCTATCTAAAACTCTTAGTTTCCAAACATCTGTTTATTCTAACCTAACAACACCAATTTTAAGGGATTTGGACTTTTCCACCAAAACAAAAGCCTTCCATCCTTGAACTAAAGAATTATACTAGCAAGAAAGAACAACTTTAGAGAAACTATAGTGAGATAACAAATGGTTATTAAATCGAAAGGACTTCAACGCCTACAGTTGATTAGAGTACTAGATAATGACAGGAAAATGATTAAAAACATCCATAGAAAGAGCCCATGAAGTCATCACACCCCAAAAATCCGACTAACCATTAGAAACAAGGTTCATGTCCAACCTTCTAGCAGCACCACCGTCAGGCTGAAACCAAGTGAAATTTCTACCTAAAAGGGGAAGATCAACCAACTTAATTCATATTTGAAATAAAGTTTAAAAAATCAAACAGCAAATATCCCCAGAAAAATTAAGAGAGCCTTTACCACCTAACCTTTCACCAAGAAAGCAAACTGAATTAAAGTCACCCATAACACATCAAATGTAAACTCCAAGCTTATCTTTACGCAAACACGGGTATGTCCATATAACCTCTCTATCAAACAAGAGACCCTTAGAGTAAACATTTACCACAAAACAAACCGTCTTAATAGCTCCCGTTTCCAAACAAACACCAAGAAAATGAGGGCTCAAGAAAGAAAAAAAAAAGGGCCTATCCTTAGGCTATGTTTGGAAGATTGGAAGGGAGTGGAGGGGAAGGCTTCCGAAAATGAATTTTAAAAAACTATAAAAAATAGTTGACATTTTTTGAAAAAACGATTTTGTTTAGAATGATAAAAGAGTCATTATCATTACAAAAATTTTAATTTTCAAAATAGTATAACAACCTAAAAGATATTTGGAAAATTTATGTAAGCCCTCCAAAACTCTCATTCAATACAATTTTTTAGTTCCCCCATTTTATGGGGTTTTTGGTGTTATGAATAAAATCAAACCTCCAAAACCCTCCTACCCAAAATCTTTTTATTCTTTTCACTCAATTCTTCCTATTTTTCAAAGTCCTCCTCTCCCTTCCCCTCCAAACTCCCAAACATAGCCTTAGAGTTACACCAAATTTGGAGAAGACCTTTGCTACTGCCAATAGACAGAATGAAACTCCAATCAGATAAATGATTACTCCATATAGAGGTCACGAGAGCCTCGGGTAAAAAAATAGTTTGGTGAGGTATTAGTATATAAAAAAAGGTTAGATATGTTTTTGGTCCTTATAAATATCTTAAATTTTATTTTTAGTCCCTATTAAAAAATGACACTTTTTTATCCCTACAAAAATTTTATACATGCAGTTCTAGTCCCTTTTTTAAAAAAAATTTGAAAATTGTTTAATTATCCTTTAACATTTAAATTTTTGAATAATTTTTTTTATATATGTTTAGAATACTGTAAACTGTTTATTTATCAAATTTTAGAATTTTTTAAAATAAGAAGAATTAAATAAGAATTTTTAAAATTTTAAAAAATAATAATAAAAGTAATGAAAATTTCAACTTAGAAATCAAATTTCAAAATTGTTTTTTATAAGGACCAATTTCAAATTTTTTGAACTGCTATGTTTTTTTAACAACAAGAACTAAAACTACGTGCATAATAATTTTGCAGGGACCAAAATATAACAGTTCTTTTATAGGGACCAAAAATCAAAATTTGGTCATTTATAGGAATCAAAAACATATTTAACCCTAAAAAAATATCCAAGAGAATAGATGGTATTTAAAAAATATATTAAAACGTGGTTCATTCAAGATTTATACTTTTTTGTTTGGTGATTTGAAATTTTTTTTAATAAAATATATTAGTTTTACTAATGATTATTTGAAAACTTCTAGTCGATAAAATATTGTACTAATATACTTATTCCAAAGTATTCCACATGTTTAAAATTATATTTTGTAATACAATCATTCAATGTCTCATTCATCTCTTATTTTAATATGATATCTATTATAATACTGACCTTGATTTTTCTTGAGTAGACCAAACATTATTTTGTTCTATTGAAACATTTTCAGAATAATATAATGAAAACACTGACCAAATATCATATTGTTTTATTGCGGTTTCACATACATGCAATGCAAGCTGCGTTTCGCCGTTTTCTTCCCATGAACGTGCTGCAACTGCACAGTGCTAGACTTTCAACAACTTCTACAGAGAGATCAGCTACTAATTTATTTCAATTTTTCAATATACAAGAAAATAGTACAATTCAAAATCATCACATGAAAAACGACGCCTCATATATGCTCCTTTCCTCGAAACTGTAGTAAAAATGCCAACATAACTATTAAACTATTTTTAGATTTTACATGGTAATGTCTCATTTAAGTATTAAAAAAAACAGTAAACTATTTTTTTATTAAAAAAAATAAAAGAAATTTTAAGATCTTGAGAATCTTTGTTCTCTTTATTGAATCTTGTTTTAAAAAAATTAAAAATTGAAAAGGGGATTGATTTCCAATTACTTAAACGACAAATAAAAAAACTAATTGTTTTGAGTTAATGAATGATTTGTAGAGATGAGACTCAACCCATAAGTTCAAGCCAATAAGAACACTTCATAACTGTTGATCTACATTTAACGGTCGTTAGTGTTATACGTCAGGCTAACTGGGAAAAAGTATAATCGTCTTTCCTATATAAGTTTGATCCTGACTCACACTCAGGTATCTTTATCATTCATATTTACAAAGTTTGCCTCATTCATATACTCTTTTAAGCTTTAGAGTGTTAATTAACCTTTTTGTAAGTACCACGTCAGGGCGGCTCTGGGCTAATAATAAGAATGGACCCTTAATAAAAAAACTAAATAACAAATTTTAAATTTTGATCATATAATAAATTTTTGAATATTTAATTACAAAAATAAATATTATTTAAATTTATATTTAATAAAGGACCTGGGCTAAACAAATTTTCAATTGACGATGGAAACATTTACTTTTTAATTAAAATTGAAGTGTTTTAATTAACAAACAACTAAAATTTAAAATTGTAAAATAGGAGAGTTCAAAGTCCATTTGCTTTTGTCAAATATTGCAAATCACTTAAACAATTATAATCATATGATTATATATATATATATATATATATATATATATATATATATATATATATATATATATATATATATATATATATATATATATATATTCAAAATTTTGTATGTTATATAAATTCTTAAAATTATGAAACTCACATAATTTTGAGACATTGCGATAAAAAAGATAATGTGCATGTATTCACGATTAGTCCGTCGAAGTTAGAGGATAGCTTCGTGAAGTCTTTTTTACCATTTTTTTTGAGTTAACCGACCGGTATCTGCGGGGGAAAGGGGTCCCACGTGACTAATTCGGACCCGGGCTCGGAGGCGACGGCACCGTGGCCCCAGGGCGTTTTTTACTCCAATTGGGATCGAACCCGGGTACTAGTCGGTTCCGTCCCTTTTTGGAGAAAGTTCATTTG
Organism: Vicia villosa; assembly: GCF_029867415.1. Lineage (NCBI taxonomy): Eukaryota > Viridiplantae > Streptophyta > Magnoliopsida > Fabales > Fabaceae > Vicia > Vicia villosa. The sequence continues at coordinate 211,170,781 of NC_081181.1, forward strand.
CCAACTGAGCCAACCCTTTGAGGTTATACCAATTTTTTAGAATAAGGGAGTTTTCGCTGATACGTAACATTAGGGTCAGGAATGTTGTGTTTGAAACTATTATGTTCACTTTCAGTTAATTTAATTTAATTTTGATTTTAATGAATTACCTTTCATGGTATCATAATAATGATGTTTGAGTTATGATTCATGAACTACGAAGTTCGTTTGATGTTTTACGAAGTTTATTAAAGATATTTTAAATTATGAATTATGCTGCGAGATATTTTGGCTTGTTTTGTGATGTTAATGAAGTATAGTTTTAAAAATAAATTTTTTAGAACCCGTGTTACAGAGCAGGACATTTAATTGTGAAGTATTTATGATGATGTGACACCCTTGTTGGTGATTTTGTTTTGATTTAATTCGTATTACATTGCGAATATTCCTTGTGGGTTAGAAGGGTGTTACACTTACTCCTATCACACTAGGTCATAAACTCATCGAGCTCTTGAAGTTGGAAAGGACCTGACAAGGCATGATTATCTTCCTCACCAAGGGATTACGGGGCCACCTTATCAAACTTGGGCGATGAGAGTTTGGTTATTTAAACCACTCAAATAAGTACTTACCTACCTCATACTGAATTTCGGACACCCATTCCATCCAACCATCACCTACCTTTAGGTCCAAGATTGAATTTCTTATGCTTTTAATGTTAACAAAGGCATGGAAATAACCCGAGTTGGCATCCGTTTCCTTGAGCCATATTTCCTTTACTCTTTGGGACAACAAAATATCATTGGTCTTAAGAATATCGATTAATTATTAAATCAAAAATGGTTAGAACTGAAATATCGATTATTATACTTAAGAATAACTGCACAATAATAAGAGACATCTCCAGGGATCCTCCATTGCAATCACTACGCCAAATAAGCTATTTAATAGCGTTTTATTTTGTTTTTGATAGCGCTTAAAAGCGCTATTAACCGCGCCGCTATTGTAAATATTTTCTGTTTAATAGCACTTTAAAAGCGCTATTAAATTACCAGTTTTTAATAGCATTTTTTCTTAAGCGCTATTGAAATGGACATTTTGCGCATTTTTTAATTTGATTTTGATAGCACTTTCAAACTAAGCGCTATTATAGGGCCTATGTTTGATAGCACTTTCAAACAAAGCGCTAATATATGACACATGTTTGATAGCACTTTCAAAGAAAGCGCTAATATATGGCACATGTTTGATAGCGCTTTCTCTTAAAAGTGCTATTATAGGATGTTTCATTGATAGCACTCTTTACAAAACGCTATTGTAGTATATTTTTTGATTTTCTTACTAACTGTTACCAACTGTTTTCTTACTAAACGAACCAACTTCATCATCTATAGAAGTCATATTTCACCTGTAAAAAGTTTTTAAAAAGTTACTATACCATACAAGAATAACATTAATAACCAATAACAATAAAATAATAAGCCATACAAGATCAAGGTCATGCGGGTATTTTCCACCAAACACATTTAGGTTAGGTCAGTGAGTTCACAGTACACAATTAGACATCTATAGTTTTAGTTTTATTGGTATGTACCCACGCTAAAAATTGTTGTGCTAACTAATTGCTTTTCTTTATAACTACTTCAAGAGATATTAAAGTACATAATCAACATTGGTTAACTACATAAACAACATTGGTGGTTGATTCTGTCATGGTGTCCAGGTTGATTCTGTCATGATGTCCAGGTTGATCACAGGCTCATCATAATATTAAAGTAAATTTTGCTTGATCTGTAATTATACCTATGGAGCCTCTTTTAGAAAAATCAAACTAATTTGTACAAGGATTTTTGTACAAGATAAACTAGAAAGTGATCTAAACATCAGTGGCAGCACTCTTACTACATAAACTGATAAAGATGGGTTTAATGTAAGTAATGTGGAATGGAAGAGAGTGAAATTATGATAGGATTAGTTAATCTAATCAAGCTTGTTACTAAAATATGCTTGTAGTTAGTTTGTGATAAGTTTTACATTCCAACTACTTTTCATTTTCCTGCCTAATTTCATTTTGAATTACTTGTATAAATTGTAGTTTCCCTCCATTTGGTGAACTTAGATTGAACTACATTAGATATAACTCAAACTCTCAAGGTATAAATCTAACATATGCGGTTTGTTGCAGGATATATTCATCTTTATCTTATGTCTAAAACTATTGCCTGCCAGGTCTTGCTAACTACCACAATAATACAATTATTTACTAAGAGGTTCTTTGTTTGTACATCACACTGCCATAAGCACACGATTGAAGGAAGTTAGACATGTTTTATGATAACAGTTGGATAGATCTTATAATAAGCAATAACACAGAAAAATGATGATTAATATTGGGAAATTGATAGATTTAACATCATGTTAAAGTTAAAAAGTAATCACTATTTTCATAATTAAATATTTATTTATATAATAATTTTTTATATAAATAACAAACTAAGGGACAACAAACTGAGTCATTATTTTTTTTAGATAACAAAATCTATCTTCTTAAAAACTAATACAATGATTAAGATTTAATATGTCAACAAAGTCATCATATCAATATGTTACCGTTTAACCTTTACTAACATTAACAAATTTCTACTTCACCTTTTAACCTTTCACTAACTTACATAGAAACTACTAATACTAACATTTCACTAATATGCTAACCACTAACAGTCTGAAATTTCCATCATTAACTAACAGAAAATAGAGTTGCTAATTGTCCAAATACAACAGAACAAACTTAACAAAATTGATCTCTAACTTTCTATAGACATGTCCCGACAAATGAATGATTCTATGTTTACATTTGAATTCATTTGATTCTCACTTATAAGAGAATGAGTCACAACAAAGTACAGACTCACATTATATACAATTTATAATAGTTCCCAAAGTAAGAACTCAGTATGAAGTATGAACTAAAAAAATATCATAACTTCTTTTAAAATTGTTTCAATGCACTTTGTACAATCTTAATACATACTACCATATACTCATCAACAATAGTAATAAACACCGACAAAAAATTTAAGTGTTAAAATTAAGTATTATAAGGAAAAAAAATACACATCTTTTCATTTCCTCTCAAATGGAATTTGGTTACATTATTTTTCATTTTTCAGTAGATGATGGTAGATGATAGATAGATGAAGGTGAAATACTAACAATCTAGTATATCTATTTTTTATTTTTTTTATAATTTATCAAATTGCTTAATTTCAATGTAATCTAGTATATCTTATTTTAGATTTTTTTATATAAATTAACCAATTGCTTAATTTAAATGTGTTGCAAGTGATGTCTACAGTATATTATATTAGCTATATCAATGTGAAGTAAGTGTCTGTCAACTGTGCCATACAATTAGTTTCCTCATTATTAACTTTTTTTTTTTGCAAGTGTATAGTGGTGTAAGGTGTTTTATGCTTGCTCTGCATAGTCAAGCTTGCGTAGCTTAAAAATGGTGCTTCCTATGGGGGAAAGTAAATTATATTACCTCCACGGAGGCTCTTTTTGTCGTCTTCTATAATTTATTTTTCCTGTTATATTGGTACCAAATGAATCAAATACTGCTCGGTTTTAGTGTTGGACCCAGAAATAAAGATATCTCTTTGGTTAAATACATCCATGAAAAATGGGTTTAATTGATAGGGACTACTAAGAAAAATCGCCACAACATACTTTCTACAGAGCAAATCAGATTTTAAGATACTAACTTAAACATAAATCCTAAATTTTATCAAAACCACCTCAATCGCACTCTAAGAAATCTCAATCCAAAATCCCTAACTTCTGAATCAAACAGAACAAATAAGTAAGTGAAAAAAAAAGCTGAAAATAAAGAAGAATCTGTATACCTACCTTCGAAGATTCCGGCGAAGACTTCAACTGTCTCAGGAAGTTTTCCCTTTCCGGTGGTGAATTGATGAATCGTCGTAAAGAGTACGCGAGTTTCAGGCCGACGAATGGAGAAGAGTGGAGAATCGATGGCTGACGGGGGGAATCGATGGCTGATAGTGGTGAATCAATGATTGACGGTGGTGAATCAATGGTGTTTCCTCTGAACTTCTTTTTGTCCGGCTTAGGGTTACCAGAAAATGACGGCGAAGATGAAGAAGAGAAAACGGTGACTTCGGGAGAGAGAAAGCAGGCTCGTTTTGGGGTTTGGTGGTTAGTGGGAAAAAATTGTGGGCAAAATGAAAAGTTTCTGCCAAAAAAAACATGTTTTGATTTTTATTTTATTTCATTAATTTTATTAATTATATATTATAAAACAAAAGGCCATTCTTTATAGGATAGAAACGTGTTTTGAATTATTCATTTATTTTATTAATTTATAGTATGAAAATAATAGCACTTTTTATAAGCGCTAATATAGGATACTATAATAATAGCGTTTGCTAAAAGAGCTATCTTAATGAATAATATTAATAGCATTTTGTAGAAAGTGCTATCTTACTGAAGTTTATAATAGCGTTTTTTCACAAAGTGCTATCAAAATTACATTGTTTGTATGCTATAATAGCGTCAGACAATAAAGTGCTATTATAGATGTGTTTTTTCAATTTTAATAGCATTTTCTTTAAAAGTGCTATTAAATTAAGCGATACAAAATATTAATTTTGGCGTAGTGAATGTAGATCCCTAACTAACTTACAAACGGTTAGAGATCAAACCGATCAACTATAATAACACTCCCTGTGAGGTTTGAACCAGGTATTTGTTCTCTAAAAGGGGAAGATCCAACACATCTATATGAGAAATAAAAGAAGATAGGACAACCCACTCAAAGAGACTGACAAGCTAGAGAACCCGACTCATCATCTCCTTTTATTAAGCGATGAAATCGAATTGAAATCACCTAAATCACACCAAAAATCACCTCCAAAATTAGACTTTCCTCGATAAAGGTCTTCCCTAAATCCAACCAATAAGGGATTAGAGTAGACATAGACAAAAAATAGACCAACTTCACAGTAACCCACTCAAGTCATACACCTAGAAAACCAGTACATGAAAAGGAGAAAAGAGTTTTTCCTTTTGAACTACTTGAAATTAAAAGGAGGCCACCACTATTACCCACAAAAGATTTAAAACTCCACTTGCAAAAAGGATTGCCCCACAAAGACTGAACTAAAGAGTCAAAGACCTCAACTAGTTTAATCTCTTGAATTACCACAAACTCCAAAGAGTTGGCAAGAATAAGATTTACCATCTTCCTTCTCTTAACTATACCCCATAACCCCTACTATTAAAAGAGAAAATTAACATATTCCTTTATACCTAGACAACATATAAGCCCTCTTATTTCAATCTCTCCTTTCTAAAGCCATAAGAATTTCTACCTCGGTTTCATCACTCAATAGAAATTCACAACTCAACTACTTTGAAGTCCTTAATAATCAATACATGTAACACCCCAAATTCAACTAAAGTATTTAATTAAAAAATTTTAAATTTCATTTTACAAATTAAGTGATTTAATATGCTTTATTTAGTGAATATGTGTGCTATATGGTGTTTGGAAGGTTATTATAATTTCATTTTGTTTATTTAATTAAATTAGTGGAATATTGATTATATAATTAGAATATAATAAAATAATGATAAGTGGGTGGAATTGGAAGTTACTAGAGAAATAAGGATAATGTGGTGAATAAAGAAGTGGAGGGAGAAAGAGAGAAATTGGATTAGTTATACTTGTTAGGGTAAAATAAATAGGAATAGAGAGAGTAGTCTTTCTACAGATACATAGAAACTTTTGGAGTTTGGAGAAAAAGAGATTAGTGAGACAATAGGAAGAACAAAGCTTGTGAAATAAAACACTGTAGCTAGCTAGAGGTTGAAGAATTATTAAAAATTTAGGTAAGAGGAGACTACTCTAATATAGGTGTAATTGTATGAAGGGTAGAGAGGGATCCTCACCTTCCTCTAGGTTGTTTTACAATTGTTGTGTTTTCATGAGTTTTGATGTGTTTGTATGGAATTCATGATAAATTACCACGTTGATGTATGATTTTCGTTCCCTACGTTACATTGATTTTTATATGTGAATTGTAATGTGAATTTTGAACCTTTGGCGTTACCATTTGTTGAGTTTTGACATTTTGAGACATAACCCAAAAACGTAAAATCTAATGATTTTGATGTGTTAATTGAAGAATATATGTGATCTAAATAGTTTGTAACATGTATGTGTGTGCTTGTGATATATTGGGGGGGGGGGGGGGGTTATGAGTCAAACCAAAGCTCTTAGGCTTTGCTTGGTTTGAGAGAAATTAAGAAGAGAGAGATAGGGAAGAGAGAAAGAGAAGAGAAGTAGGGGATTTCTTCTGCTTGGTAAGCAGAGAAAATGAGAAGAGAGAAGAATAAATGGCGGGACCCACACCTTTTTTCTTTCTCCCTAAAATGAGAAGAAATAGCAAGGATGTCCACAAAGTCTTATATGCCATTGCTTTTTCAAAATATAATTTATTTCCTTCTTCTTTTCAATTATAAAAAAATAACCACACGTTGGTTTACAAAATTGGATTTTAGATTGATAATTTTTTTTATTAATAAATAATATATTTTTATGGGATATAAGTAATAATTAATTAAAACAAATTTATTTATAAATAAATAAAAATATATTATTAATTAAATTAAATATAAGTTATATATTAATTTTAACTCAAGGATATTTTAGTCTTTTTAAAAAATAATATCATCTCTTTCTCTTCTATTTCTCTCTTCATTCTCTTATACCAAACAATACACCAAATCTATTTTATTTCTCATCTCTTTCTCTCACCTTTTATTCTTTCTCACCTCTTTCTCTCTACTCAACTTCTTCTCTCCACCAAACACACCCTTAATGGGCTCTGATGCGCAAAACGCGGATTTTTCATTCTACAACAATGTGATTGTCGTCATGGGTGTGACGACCTGATCGTTACGGGTGTTATGACTGACCCGATCATCCAGCATTATAATGTGCTTATAGTTGTCATTGTCTCAACGAGGAGATTGTTGCGATCTCCAAGCGCTAACGGGATTATGCGACGGGATGGGTGACGGTCGTCACCTAGGTGAGTCGGTTGTCACGTCCATCATGGTGTCAGTGGCCATTTTCTACGATGTTGGTTCAGTTTTTCTATTTTGTTTTCTAGTGTGGTCGATGTTTGACTGCTTTTTGAAGTATTTTGGTGGATTTAATTGATTAAATTAAATTGTTATAGTTGAGAAATAATAATTAAATCAAGGACAAAACTTTTATACAATTCTTTAGGTGTGGTTTTTACTATTTTTCAATGAAAATATGACAAGTGTATAATTTCTTATTACACATAAGCAAATTTTTCCTATTTTCACTCACAAAATAATATTTAAGTATATTTGTCATATTTTCATTGGAAAATAGTAAGAACCATACCTAAAGAATTGTACATAAGTTTTATCCTTAAATCAATTGTGTTGGCTATGGAGTGTATTGTTGTGAAATATTTTTATGACGTGCATATGATTATTATTGCTTGAGTTTGAGGTGTGCAGTCCATAAGTGGAGACTACTGTTAGTGCATTCTAACATGTTTTATATGTTTAAAAGTGTAACTATAATTGTTGTTGTTGTATTAATTCGTATGTCATGCATCATACTTGTCATTATTGTGAAAAACGTGTGTTATGGGTTCAGGCTAGGGACATGTAAATGATCGGGGTCGAGAAGTTGTATGGACCAAAACATGTCATTTATTTTTATTAGAATTAAAAATAAAATTTGAGATATTTATAAGAACAAAAAAAATATATTTAACCCTACTTCCTTCCACACATATTCCAATCTACCACTCCCTTCACCATCTTCCGGCATCAGCTACTCTTGTGAGTCAATTACATGCAAAAATGATGCAGCGCAGAAGAATTCTTAACAATAGTAATGCATAAAGCTTAAAGATCAAAACTGGTAATTTCAACTCTATCTTAAACTAAGCCAATATCTAAATGATACTACTAATTACCAAATTAATGTATTTATACAACATACAGACACTTATATTAAGTGTGCACCTAAAACTTAGTTTCAAAATATATGTATGTAGCTCTGCGAATTATCAAAATCCAAGATACATGTTCAAAGGGTTTCATATACTACACATTAATTAGTTTCATACTCTTTTGTTGTATCTCTTCTTCTTGTTCATAAAGTTTTTGGAAAACACTTGTTTACTATAGAATTTAGATCCCAACTCTCATTTCCAATCTCAGAATCCCACAACTGAGGCTCTATTATTTGCACCTCTCTCACTGATCCGTTCACAAACCTTTTCAATCTCTCACCTACTTTGGTCGCTCCAAATTGAAACACTGATTGCGGATTCTACACAAAATAATTATTAAATTAACAAATCAATCATAAGTTTCTCAATGACAAGAGGCTAATTGATTAACTACCTTTGCAAAACATTATTACCACAATACTAACACAATATAACAGCAAAATATAGACTAAAGAATATGCATGTAATCTTCAACCGTAATTATTACAACAAAATATAGACTAAACATTTATGGAACATTTTAAGGTTTTAAAGCTTTTTTGCAACCCATGAAATAAAACTCGGGCCTAACCAAATAGAAAAAATGGAAGAACCTACAACCTTCTAACAAAAAAAATTAAACATAGAAAATCCAATTGTTGAACCCTTAGGTCAGGCCCCGACGTAAACATGTATAATAAATCCGGTTTGAGACAAACCATTAAATTAAGTTTTTCTGAATAACAAGTTCTTTCTAAAATAAATGGTTTTAATTATGGTTTTAAATTAAGTTTTTCTGAATAACAACTTTGGATAGTATTTATGGTATGATTTTATTAAAATCACGAGTGACCCTATCAAAAACATTATCAAACAATTTGTCATATTTGTTTAGTGACTCCCAAAGATTAAAATTTTATAACCCTAATTTTCACTTTTCTTTTGATAAATGAAAACCGTCTCTCAATTGTGTATTTTAAAAATTCTAAACCGGTATTCACATCATAACAACCATAATTGGAATAACAAAAAATTGTCCCAATCACATTATTCGTAGCTGCAATAGCATCCATGACCATAACTGCAACTACAATTCAAAACCATTCATAGATACAATTGTGATTGCGTTATTGTAATACATATTACGGCTGTTATGATATGAATTTTAATTAAGAGGTGGTTGAAATACAATGTTGAAAACTTAATATTAAGATTTTTCATTACATCTCAGAAGTAAATTGAGTTGTGAGGTTATGAAACTTTGAAATTTGATGATAATTTTAAATTTTAAAAAACGTATGTAAAATTGTCTGAGGTGGTTTATATAATGCATCCGAATGCCTGATTTTAAATCACAAAGCAATTGTTGTACCATATACTTGGGAAGGTTAATACACCCACAATACTACGGCTGCAATTTAAATGCAATTTAAAACCATGTTGTCAACAGCATTGCAAGTGCTTTCGTGGCTGCATTTTGATGTTTTTTATCACAATATATAAAAGTTTGCAGGATGTCACAGCAGCAATTTATAGCCATATATAGAAACAAGATATTTATACCTCAGCATGCACAACATGAATAACCGAATCTCCTATCAAAGCAGAATTTGCAGAGATGACCTCCACGTGATCTTCATGCAGTATCCTTAGAATTTCATAGAAAATGAACTTATCATCAACCCCACATGTTACAATCACTTGTAGAGAAGAACCATTTTCATGAATCTCTATTCTTGGTGATTTATTGCTTCCTTTTGATCCAGACGAACTCGAACAACCACTAAGCGATCTCTTGTTTCTCATTAAACTTTCTTTCTTTTCCTTTGCCAATTTCAAATTTGTCTCTAAGCTCTTAATGTAGTTTTTAGCATCATCTATTTGGTCAGGTAAAGCTCTCTGCATGAAATGAAAAATAACATCCAACTATAATAATATTATCCAACAATAATATAAAACATTAGGAATGTTTTCAAGAAGAGATGATGCACCTTGGGATTATAGTTAAGGCAAAGAGAGTTAAGGTTGGAAATGAGAGACTTCATTTTGTTTCTTCTATTTTTCTCAACAACCTTTCTTTCCAGTTTTGTTGAAGGAGAAGGTTGACCTGCTTGTTGATTGGGATCCATTGGAAAACAATCCTGAATTTTTCAAAGTTAGGATTATGATGAGAAAGTTAAGTGAATTGTTTGTGTATTTATATAGTAAGAGAAATGATATAGGTAACACTACATTTGACATTAACACCCTATTTTCTTATTGTAAGGTCTACTTATTTTATTAATTTATTATTTATATGGAAATTGAAATTTTTTCTTACTGTAAGGTCTACTTATTTTATTAATTTATTAGTATTTATATGGAAAATTGAAATTTTTTCTTACGGTAAGGTCTACTATATTAGTATTTATATGGAAATTGAAATTTGTGCCACACATAAAATGAAGCAAGAGAAATACGATGTAAAGCTACGGTGTAAACTTTTCAATGTCATCATAGCATGCCTGATATAGTAAATAGTTGGTGATTGATACAAGAGTGAGGTCAGTTTGAAGACAAACATGTTGTCACCTAATTGACATCACGCACGTGCCTTCACTGTTTTGCTTTTTAGATGGGATGGGACATATATAATAGTTTGCAACGGCGTGATTTCACTTTCAATCACAATAATAAGTTGTTATAATTGTCGCGTTCACTACTGGTTTATGTAGAAATATCTTCAACTTTTCATAGTTTTTAATATTTTCTTATCTATTAAGATTTTTAATACATTAAATATCATAGTAGCTACTATTGAAAAATGTGTTTAATTTTTAGTGTATTGAATAGCATTGAATACCACCCGCTAATAGAGTAGGAGTACTATTTCATAGTATGTGTCAACTTTATTTGAATGAGAAATGAAAAAAGAGATGGTGCAAGACTTTTATTTCATGGGGGCAAAATAAGTAAAATTTAGTAAAACTAATGCAAATTCCAAAATCTGAGGGGGTGCATATGAAACCCCTGGCTCCGCCCCTGCATCTAAATCTCCGGCTTTTACATAATTGTAAGAATGTCAATAGACTCGGGAAAGGATGGGAATATCTCCACTTTCTTAATATAAGAGTTATATTATAATAAATTTAATTTTTAATTATTAAATATTTAATATATACAGTGTTGAAAATAATTTAACCGTAATAATTTTGTTTGGAAGGTTCAATCACATTAAAAAATTTAATGTGTGAGACAAATAACAAAGATAATCAATCAAATGACTTCCATGAAATAAAAATCCAAAAGACAATATCGATAACGCAAAAAAAATTGTTTATTCACTTCTATTAATAGATCTAGTGTGGATGAGTGATTTGAAAAAATAGAAGTCAAGAGAATGATAAAAAGAGGACACCGAGAAAATAGCATCATTGGCAAGCTTCCAAATCCATCTATCTATGTTCAAAGAAAATATATACCCTCGGATGATTAAGAGAAATTCAACAACAATGGGTTCCTCATAGACGGACAAATGCCTCTTTCATGCGATGTGTCAAATGGGGTTCTCATTTACCCACCACCTTACAACCTCTCCAACAACCCTTTTAGAATAATCAATGATCGTAAACAATCTAGTAAACCTATCCTTAAGGGGAATACTCTTAATCAAAGTGTCAGTCGAAAAAGATGCTAGAAGCTCTGACCTTTGTAGTAATACCCTCCATAAATCAATCTGAAGGGTCTTCCTACTTAGAACTAAGAAGAGAAGAGAAAATTCTTTCTACAAGAAGGAGGAATTCTGGAAGCGCGAATCTCTGCCACCCTTTAAAGAATAGACAATAAAGATACCATAACAAACAACATGAACATCTCTCTAAAGACCAAATGCACTTGAAATAAGATGCCATCCCCACTTAGTCAAAAGAGCCAAGTTGAAAAGGTGGAGATATCTCACCCCGAGGCCACCTTAACTCTTAGGCTAACACATATTAACCCAACTAACCCATAAATTTGTTATTCTCCCTTAACACCACCACACATAAACCTTATTTGAATCTCAACTACTTTTCTCCAAACCTTTACATGTATTTAAAAAAAACAAGAAAAAAATATGGATAGCATTAAGAACAAACTTGAGGAAAACAACTCACCCTCCAAGATAACATACTTGTGCTTCACGGAATTAAGCTTCTTATTTAATAGGTTAATAGGGGTTCCCAAGTAGCTTCTTGGATGGGAATAGATCCAACAAGCAACCATATGTATTTAAAAGGCAGAGTCTAAAATTTAAAATGAAGAAAGCCATCAACATAATTTGAACAAACAAAGTCTACATTAACCCCTATCATACTACTCCGAGAAAAATGTATCTTGTGGCTTGAAGCTAGCTCAAAATCCTAAAGAATAGCCTTTGTAGTCCAAAGGGTCTTAACATGTGGATCTATTAAGATAAGAGCATCGTCTACATACTAAAGATGAGAGACCACAAAACCTGACACTCCTATCCTAAAATCAGCGAGAAGATCCAACTCAACGAACCTCCTAATCAAACCATTTAACCCTTCAGTCATAAGCGAAAAAAAGGAAGGGAGTTACAGGGTTCCCTTACTTCAGACCCCTGTGATTGTTAATCTCTTAAGTTGGACAACCGTTAAGCAATATTACGATATGTCTAGAAAAAGCACATGCTTTAATCCAATACATCCACTTGTCATTAAATTCAAATCTAACCAACATTTTCTCTAGAATCTCTCAACTCACAGAGTCATACGCTTTTATCAAAATACACTTTGAAAATGAGAGAAAGCTTCCTAGATTTTTTAGCTTGGTCAAGTACTTCCTTCACAATCACCATACCATCTACCAAAATTCTTCCTTTTAGAAAGGCATATTAGTTTGGATAAACAAGATTTCCCATGACCTCCCATAGTCTAGCAGCTAACACTTTTTCCAACAACTTGTATAAAGAACCAACCAAAGAAATAATTAAGCAAAGGTATGAGGTAACGAAGCACACTGATGAAATTGATCAAACATAAACCCAACATCTTTCCTAAACCAATTCTAAAATCTTCTAAAAAAGGAGAAAGTAGGACTATCGGGGCCAGGACTCGTGTTATCATCACATAAGGCAATATCACCATCTAGCTCCTGGAGAGTATAAGAAGTAGTCAAGGCAAGGTTATCATCATCAGAGGAAGGGAATGACCATTCATCAAGGTGAGGCATGTCAAAATTTGGGTCCTTAGAGATCTCTGTTAAGTGTCAAAATATAGTTATTTTGTGTTTGTAAATAGTGGCACTTATCGATACTTTTTGTTAATACCGTTTGAATAATTCCCCGTTTTTGTGTATATTTGTATTGTTTATGTTTTGTTACATTTTCATGTAAATATATACCGTTTGATAGTTTTGTTGTCTTTTTGTAGGTATTTATGTGTGTTCGAAGCTTTGAGGAATAAAGTGTCGAAGACACGGCGACGAACACGCGATTTTACCAATTCATCGGCGGACAAGGCTCAAAATAAGGATGATCAAATTCATCAATTTGGTTGCAATTTGTTCATTGTTAGATAGAGCATGGAATAAGCTTTCCAACGCTTTGAACCGGGCGCAAATCGGAGTTACGGTTCTCAAGATATGACCAAAATAAGATTTCCATTTTCTGTTGAGCGGGCTAAGCGGGCTTGACCGTGCTAAGCGCGGTCTGGGAGCATTTTTGACCCGTTTGGCAGAAAGTTGGGCGCTTAGCGCGGGTTTTTGGCGCTAAGCGCGGTCTGGAGGTTTCAGAACAATAAAAAACAGCCCGCTTAGCACGCTGGGCGCGCTTAGCGCGGTCTGCGATTTCAGTTTTGGTATATATGTTGTAAAATCACATTTTTAGGGTTTTTTATCATCCATTTCCCCCATGGAGTGGCTCTGGTCCAATTTTGATAGTTTGGAGGCTTAGGAAACACCATTGGGTGCGACGTCATGTGGATTGATCATGGATCTGTCTCGATTTCATTGTACCGGTGAGATCTTTTCGGTTCATCTTCTCTCTTCCCTTTGTTTCATTCCAATGGTGGGTGTTGTATGTATGTTTCTACTCTTATTGTATGTATATTTGTGGATCTTGGGATCGTTTATATATTCGCTTTACAAATCATCATTGTTGTTGTTCTTGATCTTTTTGCTTAAATGCTCTGGATTTGTGTTGTTGCAGACATGGACACCATAGATCTTGATTAGGAATGATAATTGTTAGTTTCTGGGTTGCAGACATGGATTTAGGACTAACAATCGTAGTGGGTATCGAGTCTAATGCCTCCGTGTTGTTTGTGTCGGTGGAGAAATCGCTGATGTGAATAGTACGGTTGAGCTTTCGTCGGTGTTGTAGACATGGACACCGATGTGGCATCTCGAGTGATGCCCGGTGATGTTGATGCGTATTGTGAGTGTCGAGCGATAGATCTTCAGATTTAAGTATTCGACGGGTAGAACGAAATGCAATTCCATAATTATTTCTCTTAGACTATTGAGATTGTTTATCTGCTTTTATTTACTTTTCCCGCATTTACCTTTCCGCACCAAATCACGAAACTTAGAACGCGAGATAGTCGAACGGCAGTTCTTCTCAACCAATCTTTGTGGACTACGATACGATATAACCTATATCACCCGGTAATAAATAATACCTATTACTTTTTGCTTGCCGCTTTACCGCTTCAACAAAATGGTGCCGTTGCCGGGGATTGGTTTTGAGATTAATCGCATTGCGATGGTTTCACGTTTTATGTTTCGTAAATATGTTCATATGGTATATTTTGTGCATATTCTCATACTTGTGTGTTTTTGTATAGTTATACATGTTTATGTTTTCATACTTGTACATGTTTGTGTGTTTGATTTTGTTCCTCTTTACTTTTGCTATTTAGCAAGGTGAAGTTGGCTAAACAAATTGAACTCGGATAGTTCGTAAATTCTAAATCTTCACTTTTCAATTTGTTTAGCCAATTAAGGATTTTGTAAATTTTGCGTTTTATGTAAATTTGTGTTTTTACACATACTTGTATATACTTTTGCTTTTGATTCGTTTGTTAAGTGTTTGGGCAGGACGTTTTCTTTAGGTGGCGTTTGAGGCGAAAGCATTGGCGTACCGCGAGGAAGTTACTTACCATTCGCGAAACAATAAAAGGCGTCGAGCTAACGACGTAAAACGAGCGCTTGTTGGGAGGCACCCCAACGGTTTTATTTTTCTGTTTTTCTGTAAATGAGATGTATAGGTGTTAAGTGGAGGCACACTGGAATTTCTGTTTTGTTGCACTGGTTTTTGTCTTTCTGGTGTAGCGCGCTTAGCGCGGTCTGTAGCTTTTGGCTAATGAATTCTTTTTAATGATTCATTTGCCTCACCTTTTTCCCACTTACACCAAGGCTTTATAGTATGTATTTTATAGTTATAATTTTAATTCTTTTGTTGTTGTTTAGACTCAAATTTTGGCTCGATTACTTGAAGTCGCATTTGGTAATTCTTCAATTTTGATTGATTCAACATGCCAATTGTGCGGTAATGATTGTTCGAATTTGTACATAGCAAGGTACTCGTTTATCACTTTCTATAGCTTAACATGTTTAGGAGACTTTTCATTTGTACAATTTTCATATTATTCATTCTTTTTGCATAACTTGCTCATGACTTGAATCACATTAGTTTCCCCTTTTTACCATAAATGTGAGGTGGCTTTCCATTGTATACATATGCGAGTGACCGACATTTCTTGTTTTAACTTGATATTATTATGTTTAATCTTTCGTTTGTGTTGATTTTGTGAATGCACGAAAGTGATCAAGGCACTTGTTTGATTTAGAGCACAACTACCATATCCAAATGTCAATTCACCTTGTGAGTGTGTGACCATTCGTAACCCCTTTGCACCTTTTTGTCATTGTCCATTTTGTTTTTGAACTTGAGACATAGTTCACCTTTTTGATGGATTTTGATTATCGTTTTTCTTGAACCCTCATCTGTGATGTTTAGTTGGATTTTTACCTTGCCTTAGAAAGTAGGGGGTATTCACTTAATGTTATGATTGGATTCAAGTTGGGGAGAGGATGTTTTCCTCTTTATGATGTGGTTGTGAAAACAAAAGAAAAAGAAAAAAATGTGAAAAGAAAGAAAAGAAAAAGAAAGAAAAGAAAAAGAAAGAAAAAAGAGAAAAAGTTTAAAAAAGAAAATAACAAAAAGAGTTGGGAATAAGATTGTGCTAATAAGTATTGGGTTTGGTGTGAAACATGTGATGAAAAAGAAAGTTTGATCGAAATTCCTTTGTTTGGAACTTTGTGGAAGTAATTACTCCCTTAGGTTTAGGCAAGTTTTTATTTCGATTAGCTTTAGGACTTATCGCTTGTTTGTTAACCGAGCCACATTACAACCTTTAAAGACCTTGTGATTCGTGTCGTTGCGTTTTCAATACTATTTTTGGATGAATGCATAATTTTGTCTATTGTTTGCAAGATTGTCGGGTGTGTGTCATTAGTCCTCGTCTTTCGGTGTTTTTCATCTACCGATGAGTTTTTGCTAGGCGTGATTCATTATTGAGCTTGTTTTTGTTTAGAATGTTTTGTATGATTATTGTACTTAGGATTGGTTTCATTTTCATGCGTCGTGGTAGGATTGTGGTAAGTTTTTACTTTGTTTGTACGTTTTTGGTTTGAACTGTGCAATTGTTTCGTTTTCTAAACTGTGTTGATTCTTGATTCTTTGGATTTTTACTTTTGATTCTTTGAGTGTTTGGCCTTGTTTGAGGACAAACAAATTCAAGTTGGGGAGAGTTGTTAAGTGCCAAAATGTAGTTATTTTGTGTTTGTAAATAGTGGCACTTATCGATACTTTTTGTTAATACCGATTGAATAATTCCCCGTTTTTGTGTATATTTGTATTGTTTATGTTTTGTTACGTTTTCATGTAAGTATATACCGTTTGATAGTTTTGTTGTCTTTTTGTAGGTATTTATGTGTGTTCGAAGCTTTGAGGAATAAAGTGTCGAAGACACGGCGGCGAACACGCGATTTTACCAATTCATCGGCGGACAAGGCTCAAAATAAGGATGATCAAATTCATCAATTTGGTTGCAATTTGTTCAGTGTTAGATAGAGCATGGAATAAGCTTTCCAACGTTTCGAACCGGGCGCAAATCGGAGTTACGGTTCTCAAGATATGACCAAAATAAGATTTCCATTTTCAGTTGAGCGGGCTAAGCGGGCTTGACCGTGCTAAGCGCGGTCTGGGAGCATTTTTGACCCATTTGGCAGAAAGTTGGGCACTTAGCGCGGGTTTTTGGCGCTAAGCGCGGTCTGGAGGTTTCAGAACAATAAAAAACAGCCCGCTTAGCGCGCTGGGCGCGCTTAGCGCGGTCTGCGATTTCAGTTTTGGTATATATGTTGTAAAATCACATTTTTAGGGTTTTTTATCATCCATTTCCCCCATGGAGTGGCTCTGGTCCAATTTTGATAGTTTGGAGGCTTAGGAAACACCATTGGGTGCGACGTCATGTGGATTGATCATGGATCTGTCTCAATTTCATTGTACCGGTGAGATCTTTTCGGTTCATCTTCTCTCTTCCCTTTGTTTCATTCCAATGGTGGGTGTTGTATGTATGTATGTTTCTACTCTTATTGTATGTATATTTGTGGATCTTGGGATCGTTTATATATTCGCTTTACAAATCATCATTGTTGTTGTTCTTGATCTTTTTGCTTAAATGCTCTGGATTTGTGTTGTTGCAGATATGGACACCATAGATCTTGATTAGGAATGATAACTGTTAGTTTCTGGGTTGCAGACATGGATTTAGGACTAACAATCGTAGTGGGTATCGAGTCTAATGCCTCCGTGTTGTTTGTGTCGGTGGAGAAATCGCTGATGTGAATAGTACGGTTGAGCTTTCGTCGGTGTTGCAGACATGGACACCGATGTGGCATCTCGAGTGATGCTCGGTGATGTTGATGCGTATTGTGAGTGTCGAGCGATAGATCTTCAGATTTAAGTATTCGACGGGTAGAACGAAATGCAATTCCATAATTATTTCTCTTAGACTATTGAGATTGTTTATCTGCTTTTATTTACTTTTCCCACATTTACCTTTCCGCACCAAATCATGAAACTTAGAACGCGAGATAGTCGAACGGCAGTTCTTCTCAACCAATCTCTGTGGACTACGATACGATATAACCTATATCACCCGGTAATAAATAATACCTTTTACTTTTTGCTTGCCGCTTTACCGCTTCAACAATCTCTAAAATAGTTAAACACTTCTTCCTTAAACGCATAGACACTTCTAACAAAATTCACCAACCTTCAAGGCTAAAATAATATTCCCCTTACTCCGACTCTTAATAGAAGCGTGAAAAAAACTAGAAGTAGAAGCAACTTCCTTAAGCCACATAAACTTGGATCTTTTGAACATTCGAGAATCTTTAATCTTTAACAAAGACCAAAACTCTACAATCTTACAACAATGTGCGTGGATCTCCTCCTCATATAAAGGTTTTCAATCAATCAAAGCTTCTAATATGCTAACTGCCTCTTTTAAATAATCAATTTGAAACACCAAACACTTGCTTATTCTAACCATTAAGCACGAATTTAAGGGAGTTAAACTTTTCCAACAAAACAAAATCCTTCCAACCTTGAACTAAAGAACTATACCAACAAGAAAGAACAAATTTAGAGTAACTGTAGTGAGATAAAAAATGGTTACTAAAGCGAAAGGGTTTCCGCGCCTATATAGTTGAATATAATACTTGATAATGAAAGAATAGTTATAAAAAAACATCCTTAAAAAGAACCCATAGAGTCTTCACAACCCAAAAATTCGACCAACCATTAGAAATAAGGATCCTATCCAAACTTGTGGCGGCACCTCCGTTATGCTGAAACCAAGTGAACTTTCTACATAAGAGGGAGAGATCAACCAACTTCATATGAGAAATAAAGTTATAATAAACCCAACAGCCAGCATCCCTATAAGAATTCCAAGAGCCTCGACCTCCTAATGTTTCACCAAGAAAGCAAACATAGTTAAATTCATGTAGAACACACCAAATGCAACCTCCACATTGTCTTTACGCAAACACAATTATGTCAACCTAACCTCTCTATCAGATAAAAGACTCTTAGAGTAAACATTTACCACAAAACAAATAGTCTTAGTAACTCTGGTTTCCAAAAAAACTAGGGCCCGAGAAGGAAAAAGAAACTTACCCTTAGAGCTACACAAAATAGAGAGAAGAAATCCATTACTACTCTTAGACATAATGAAACTTCAATCGCATAAATGATTATCCCACATAGAGGTCCCGAGAGCTTCAGAAAAATTTGTTGGGTGAGATAATGGTAGTTAAAAAAATACCTTGAATTTTATCAGGAGAATATATGATTTTATTCTTTTAAATTAAAATGTGGTTCGTCTAGAATTTATACCTAATTTTTTTGTTGAATGAGACAAATACTTTGTTAAAAAATATATTATTTGTAGCAGTGATTATTTGAAAACATCTAGTTTACAATTTTATATGATAAAATATTGTACTTATATAAGTTTAGTACAAAGTATACACATCTCCTATCCAAATTATATTTCGTAATACAAAAAATTCAATGTCTCATTCATCCCTTATTTTAATTTGATATCTATTTAGACGCGTATCTTTGAAATTTAAATGTATATGAGACTAAGAGTGTTTTTGGATAGAATATTTTATTGAGGGAAAGTAATTTTTTGGAGAAATTTAAAATTACTTGACCAAAACCCATTGTTTGAATGAAAATTGTGAAGAATTATTGAAGTGATGTAAATTTATGATGTATTTTATTCAAGTTAAATTTAATGAATTTCAAATGACGCCAAAAAATAAAGAATTTGAAATTGTTCATCCACTCTATATAATGCAAATGTTAAATTGTTTATTGTTATTTTTTTGAAAACTTTTAAGGATAAACTATTATATTGTATTACCGGATCCTGAGCCTGCGACGAATGTGTTTTTAGTGCAGCAGAATTCTGCTGGAGTGGTGGGGAGGTATGATGAAGTTGTTCGTCACTTACAGAATATATCTCAGCGTCGTGCGATGAGCAATAATTGTCCTGACAGTATCAATGATAGTTCGTGTGCTAAAGTGGAAGAAAAAAATTTCTCTCAGGGAGGTGAATTCGGGTCAGAGGGCCAAAAAGATTAAGGTGAAGAAAATTTCTGAGTTTGGTTCAGTAAAGTACATGGCTTCTGCAAAAAAATTTAGGAAGATAAAAAGGAAAGGGAGAATTCATTCTTGTTCCAACATGCTGGATGCTTCTAATATTCTGGACAAGAACATTTCTTATGGGCGTGTTTGTTTTGAAATGCTGGCTGCAAGCAGTGGGAATACTGAGATGAATTATGGGGTACACACTAAAAATTCTGACATAATAAGGAATAATAGAAAATAATGGGGGGGGGGTTTAGAAGACGAAATAGGAGGCAAATTGAAGGCGGCGATTGTTGCTTTGGGTGTGGTGGAAAGGGAGGGCAAAAGCTGTCCGTTGAAGAATTCGGAGGAGGTAGAATTAATGGAGATTAATATGAAGGACGGAGGGAAGGAGAATACAAAGCGGTCTTAATGATAATTGCAACTTTGAATATAAGGGGTGGAGCAAATACTCTTAAAAGAAGAAGAATTAGTCCCTTAATTAAAAAAAGAGGGGCAGATGTGTTTTTGATTCAAGAAACTAAGATGGTGAATATGCATGTATTTTGTGCGCAAAGTTTGTGGAGTAATATGTCTATTGGGTATTCGTTCTCAAATTCAACCGGTTTGTCTGGAGGTTTAATAACACTATGGAAAGATGGATTCTTGGAGGTAATTCAAAGTTTCAAGGGTGAAGGTTTCTTAGGGATTAAAGTGGTTTGGAAGAGCTTTCTTTACTATATTGTTAATTTTTATTCGTCGTGTATTTTATCGAAGAAGAAGGAGATGTGGGATAAGTTGTTAGAGTTAAAAGAGAGTTTCTCGGATGGCGAATGGATTATTGGAGGGGATTTCAATGCAGTCAAGCATCATAGTGAAAGGATAGGGAGAGTGTTGAATGATAATAACAATGGTATGAATCTTTTTACGGAGTTTGTGGAGAAGAGAAAATTGGTGGACATTCCGTGCAAAGGTAAGAAATTCTCGTGGTATAGTGAGGATGGGAGGTCCATGAGTCGTATTGATAGATTTCTTTTATCGGAGGTGATTGTTGATAGATGGAATGTTATTGGTCAAAAGATTGAAGATAGAGATATATCGGATCATTGTCTCGTTTGACTCGTGTTGGATAAAAACAATTGGGGGCCGAAACCGTTTAAGTTCAATAATGAGTGGTTCTCTTTTGATTATTTTATTCCTTTAGTGGGGAAGGTGTGGAAAGAGATACAAGTTGAAGGAAGAGGGGATTTCATTTTGAAAGAAAAACTCCATCGTTTGAAAGATAGGTTGAGGTGGTGGAACAAGTACGCCTTTGGGAATATCGACTTGGAGGTGGAGGAGGATGTGAGGGATATAAATATCGGGGATGATAGGTTGGAACTAGTTCTCCATGATAATTGCACCGATGTCGTGTTAGATAGGACGAAGGCGACAAGTAGATTTTGGTTGAATTTGAGGATAAAAGAGAATATGCTCGCTCAAAAATCAAAATTGAAGTGGCTGAAAGAGGGGGATTGCAATAATAATTTTTTCCATAAAGCCATGAAGGAGAGAACAAGACATAGCCATATTGGTCCAATCTCATCTTTGGGGATTTTGTTGGATTCGGTTGAGGAGGTGAAGGAGGAGGTTCGTCGGCATTTTTCAAATAAATTTTTGGAAGCGGACCGAGTAAGGTCGATGTTGGGAGGAATTAATTTCAATAAAATTAATAGAGAAGAAGTGTTGGAGCTTGAGAAACCTTTCCTTGAGGAGGAGATTAAAGAAGCTATTTGGAATTGTGGTAATTTGAAGAGTCCGGGTCCGGATGGATATTCCTTTTTATTCATCAAAAAATGTTGGGCTTTTGTCAAAGAGGATTTTGTGCGGTTCTTTAATTGTTTTCATTCCGGTGAGGTTTTATCTAAAGCGGTCACTTCATCTTTCTTGATGTTGATTCCGAAATCTCCCAATCCGGTTTCGTTGGATGACTATAGGCCTATATGTTTAGTCGGTTGTATGTACAAAGCAATTGCGAAGCTCTTGGCCGGTAGATTAAAAAAGGTGTTGAATTTTATTATTTCACCTTGCCAAACCGCGTTTGTGCCGGGTCGACAACTTCTTGACAGAGTGTTGGTGGCAAATGAAGTGGTTTATTATGCTAGAAAGGAGGGGAGGAATTGCCTCCTTTTTAAAGTGGATTTTGAAAAAGCTTATGACAAGGTGAATTGGAATTTTTTAAGATTTATGTTGGAGAAGATGGGTTTTGAAGCGAAGTGGGTTAGATGGATGGAACTTTTGGTTTTCCAAAGTTATATGTCCGTATTGGTTAATGGTAGTCCGACTAACGAATTTGCGGTGGAAAAAGGGTTGAGGCAAGGTGATCCTCTTTCACCTTTTCTTTTTGTGTTGGTGGCGGAAGCTTTGACGGGGTTGGTTAGGAAGTCCTTGGAGATAGGGGAATTTACCCTTAATGGGAGTTGTTTGGTTGATATCCTTCAATTTGCGGATGATACGTTGTTGATTGGGGAAGGGAATTGGAAGCATGTGTGGGCTATCAAGTCGGTTTTGAAGGCTTTTGAACTAGTATCGGGACTTGGCATTAATTATCACAAGAGAAAATTGATTGGAATCAACATAAACCCCATCTTTTTGGAAGCGGCGGCGCATGATCTTTCTTGTAGGGTGGAAGATAATTCTTTCAAATTCCTTGGAATTATTATTGGTGCAAATCCTAAGAAGTTTTCCTCTTGGGTTCCTCTTCTCAACAAAATGAAGAACCGCTTGTCTGGGTGGAAAAATCGTTTCTTAAATATTGGAGGTAGGATCACTCTCTTGAAATCTATTCTTTGTTCTATGTCTATTTTTACCATGTCTTTTTACAAGATGCCGAAGAAGGTGGCCAAAGAGTTTTCGAGAATTCAAGGTAACTTTTTGTGGGGTGGTGTTGAGGAAAAGAGGAAGATTCATTGGGTGAGTTGGAAGAAGGTATGCCTTTCTAAAGATTTGGGGGGTTTGGGTATTAAAAATGTGTTGGATTTTAATCTTGCGCTTCTTAACAAATGGAGGTGGGGAATTCTTAAAGACAATGATAATTTATGGTATGAGGTTTTAAGAGCTCGGTATGGTGACATTTCCATGAAGGTGTTTTGTGGGGATTCTAAGGATAAACCTTCTTTATCCAAATCTTTGTGGTGGAAGAATATCACCAAAATAGGGTCGATGCCTTATTTCGATCCTATGGTGGAATTTTGCAAGTTTGAGATTGGTAAAGGTTATTCCACTCCTTTTTGGGAAGCTAGATGGGTGTAGGGAATTATCTTAAGGGATGAATTTCTGGGTCTTTATTTGTTGTCTTTCCTTAAAAATGTGTCGGTTGGTGGGATAGGAGGGTGGCGTAACGGTGAGTGATGTTGGGGAGATTTTGGTATTAAACATAGATTTTTGACACCCGGCATTCTTCTTGCAATTTCTTCTCTTCGATCCAATTACCGGCGGTTGTGTGTGGCTTAAATAATGGGGACAAAGTTTGTTGGCAAGGGGATAAAGGATGTGAATTTTCGGTAGCTTCTTGTTACAATTTCTATGCTTCTTTTCACATCCCCTTTGGTCCTCGAAATAGAAATGATGCGGTTGTGGCCAAAATTTGGAAGATGGAGGTTCCTTTTAAATAAGGATCTTTGGGTGGAGGCTTTTTGTTAATAGATTACCTACTAAAGATCTCTTGAAGAATAGAGGTATTTATTTTCCTTTAAACTCTTTAAGATGTTCTTTTTGTGAAGTGGAATGGGAGAGTAGAAATCACTCCTTTTTTAATTGTAAAGTGGTGGACATAATTTGGAGTGATATTGCGTTGTGGATTGGTAAACCGGTAGGTAAGGAGGAGGATTGTTTAGATAATTTTTTGGATAGGTATATTTTTTGTAAAGATAACAAAGTTAGGGAGGGAAAGTGGTGTCTTATTTGGTTAGCAACTACGTGGTCGATTTGGTTAATACGGAACGGTATTTGCTTTCAGAACGACGGTTGAAATGTTGATAATACGGTGTGGAATGTAAAGTTGTTAGTTTGGAAGTGGTCCTTTTCGGGAGAAATTACTAAGTCCAATTATAGTTTTTATGAATTTATTAAGGATCCCTTATATTTTCTTTCATATTTTCTTTCGTAATTAATTGGTTGGTAATTTCTCTTTTTATTTTGGGGGATTTTGGCCGCTTCTTGTGTAAACAGGTTGAAGAACCCTTTGTTCTTCCGTTTGTAACTTCTTAATTACTAAAAAAAAAAAAAACACGGACTCTTTCGGAATTTTTCGGAATTTTCAATTATTTTCTAAGTCAAATATAATACTAACATTGATTTTTCGCTTCATTAGACAAGATAAATGTTTTTTTCTTAAAAATTATATTAGTAGTTGTACTATCGTAAAATATTTATTCTTCAAAATTTTGAAGTTTCTCGTTGATAACGTTAATAACTTGTCGTGCACACTAAATATTGAAACATATTCAGAATAATATAATGAAAATAATTGACCAAATATTATATTGTTCTATTGAAACATTTTCAGGTATTCTAGTAAACAACAACTAATAATCAAATAATTGTGCATCAATATTGCGGCTAATTGACCAAATTTAACAGCTTCACATACTGCACAGTGCTAGACTTTCAACAACTTCTACAGAGACTTCAAGTACTTCAATTCAAATCTTCAATATACAAGAAAATAGTACAATTCAAAATATCTAATCATCACATGAAAAACGACGCCTCATATGCTTGTTTCCTCGAAACTCTAGGAAAAATGCCAACATAAGTATTAAACTATTTTTAGGTTTTACATGGTAATGTCTCATTTAAGTAATCTAAAAAAACTTTGAGTCAACTATTTTTAAAAAATAAAATAAAATTTAAGATCTTGAGAATAAGAAAAAAAAAAAGAAGAATTTCGAGTTACTTAAACGACATATAGAAAATTAATTGTTTTGAGTTAATGAATGATCCATAAAGATGAGACTCAACCCATAGGTTCAAGCCAGTAAAAACACATCATAACCGTTGATCTACATTTAACGGTAGCTAGAATTACACGCTACGCTAACCATAAAGAAGTATAATTGTCTTCCTATATAAGTTTGATCCTGAGTCGCACCCAAATATCATTTTCATTCATATATTGCTTTGAGCGTTAGAATACTAACCTTTTTGTAGGTACCACATCATGATCATCTGAGAACCATAACCACCGCATCACTCATTCAACCTTGCATATGTGTCTATGTCAGTACATATTAGGGGCGTAGTATTTGAGAATCATTGTTTGATTTTTGCGAGTTCTTTCATTTCTTTCATGGTTTTTAGTTACTCCACTGCAATTGTTTTCTATTACGACTTTGAGCAAATGTACCCATTTCTTAATTGTTTTATGCTATATCTCTGATGGTCGGTTTTAAAGTAGCACAAAATCAAAGTGAATGTCACAATCTCTGATCAACTTTTCATAATTTTCAAAATAGTGCTTAAGTGTTTCTTTTATCGTCAATGAAGATCATCACGCTCCATCCATTATTCACTAACACCCAGTTCAGGATATTCATTTAGCTCCTCCCTAATAAATCCAAATTCATCTACCTCATAACTTGCTCCCTCAACAACAACCTAACGTTTTCCTTCACAACCTCATTTTTAGTTCTCTCGCTATTTCACTTTCTCTAACATCTCTAAACATCGTCAGGGCCCCCAAACACTAACAAGCTTTTGTTGAACATTTTCAATATCTTGCAGCAAGAAAACTCGAGGCTCTTTCTCGTAGAAGAAAGCAAGGAGAGGATCCCAATTGAAATTGTAGTTTAGTTAGAGGTTCTAAATCGTGGTTACTATAGAGTTATCCTGGGGGAAAGTAGGTCACAACCTTCGAGAGTTCAAGAGTTGCAAAGTAGGTGACATCCTCTTTAGTGTGAAAATGATTAAACTCCAAATAACTCTAACCATGGGGATATTGGTCGTAATCCACTTGAAGACCTTCATTCGAGGTGGTCTCTTTCTCCTTATCGACCAAGGAGAAGGCCCGAGCACCATTAAGAAATGCCATCTGCCATCCACCTTAGGTAGAACTCGTTCACATGACAAATTAGTGAAAGTTATATTCCCATATTTTTGGAGAAACCTCGTATGTTAGAAAGTTACGATTTCATAACTCGGAGACATAAAAGACAATTCCATCAAATCCTAGATGATACTATATGACGAGTTCACCTATCACATCATAGAACGATAACATTTACCAAAGGAAATGGACATTCTTAGCACCATTCATCAAAGGGAAAAAAGAGAAACTAAGAGAGTATATTGACAAATTCATGAAGGAAGTTGTATTTGATAAAAAAAGTACATATGTGTAGCAATCCTTAACTAGTAAAAAATAGCCAGAGGATTATGTAATTTGTTGTGGTTAGAGAAAGCTCATGAGGGGTATAAGCTCTACTTTAGGGGTATTTTCTGTGAATAAGAGAATGATATCATTGAGGAATTAATAGAGGCCTGTGTACCTTTATTTTGGGGCTGCTAAGAAGCAGCAACCCATCGTATCTTGCGACGATTTAAATCATTCTGAAATCGTGTAAAATTATTAGATTATACTCTTTTAAAAGGCTAATTTTATATTTTGGCTCAAGAAAAATTATTCAATGACTCCGACAGTGACAATGACTCTATAGGCAGCACATAAGATTATATTATTCTTTACTTTTACTCATGAGATTACTTTGACAATCACATTATATTTTAATTCAACTTGTTTTATGTTTTGTTTGAGCTTGTTTACATCAAACATGTTAAATTGGAAGTTTGTTGAGATTTCATTTTGATATTAAGGTTTTAGTTTTGGTTTGATTCTAGATGTTATTGATTACATAAAAGATCAATGGTTATATATAATTATGGTCATGATAAAAACAAATTTTGTTGTTGATTTATAGATTGTTATAAGAAAATCCAAATAACAGGAGTGTTAGTAATGCATTACCATTAATGTATTCAAAATGAAAAATATTAACAAAACAGGTCTAATGATCATATATATTGGTATTTTTTATTAAAAAAATTAATACTACAGACAGCTTAACCGTCAGTAAAGTCATATAAAAAATCGAGAAATTTATCGAAGGCTTAGCCCTCGGTAAATTTACTGACGGCTTAGCTGTGGATAATATCAGACACAATATTTGATGTTTAATCAACTGTTACCCGCAATTTATTCACAGTTTAGCCGTGAGTAACATCATGGGCTTAGGTGGTCCTCAGTAAACGTTATTGAGGAGCAAATAACCAAGGGTCCCATAGTCGTTGGTAAGCCCTAGGTAATTTATGTTTACCCATGGCTTTCTCATGTTACATAGGGATTTTGGCCCTGGGTATTGACAGATTTTCTTGTAGTGGAAATCGTATCTTGAGACGATTTAAATCATTCTAAAATTGTGTAAAATTATTAGATTATACTCTTTGACTCAAATTTACCTTTTTGTTTGTCAAATTTTAAAAAGCTAATTTTATATTTTGGCTCAAGAAAAATTCTTCAATGCTTTTTTATTTTATTCACATTAAATGACTTCTTCCGCACGTATTTGAGAGAAAGAACATATCAGAGCAATGAAAGGTAAAAGGTTTTGAACACTAACGTCATGTGTACGACAAGCATCCGACACTAGAACTTCAACATCTACGTTAGCATCTGACGCCAAAACTTCATAATTTACTTCAATAGCGAGATTTTGTGAGTCTTCTTCTTGGATTGGTAAGTATCTAAGTGAGTCTTCTTCTGAAAAGAAATAGAGCAATGTTTTGAGTCTTTGTGATACTTTTGATTCGTGGTTGTTATTTACTTATTACAATGTTACTATGATTTGTTATTATGTGATTATATGTATCAATGGCTTTTGTATTTGTGATTGTTATAGTGTTGCTATTTTTGTTATTCTGTGTTTCAATATTACCCGAGTGCTTGAAAGTGGTATATAATCATAATATATCAACTTAATAGAAGTTATTTTGATTTACTATATTTTTTACATTTTTATGATGATTTTAGTCTTTTTTATATATTGTACTCTATTTGTTAAAATTTATTGTTTAAATTTGGTTATTTTGGCAAAATACCCTATTTGGTCCCTTATGCTAACCTCGGGGTTCATTTTGGTCCCTTAATTTCAAAAAGTGTCACATTGATCCCTTAACTCTTCAAAAGGTGTCATTTTAGTCCTTTTTATCACATTAGTGACGGAAAAACTCAAAAATCGGTTGCTATTTTCGTCGCTAATATGACAAAAAGGACTAAAATGACACCTTTTGAAGAGTTAAGGGATCAATATGACACTTTTTGAAGTTAAAGGACCAAACTGGACACCGAGGTTAACATAAGGGACTAAAAAGAGTATTTTGCCGGTTATTTTTTATTATTTAAATTCCCATCCATGGTTAAGAATGATATTGGTGTTAGAGGGTCTAGTTCTTATTCATTCAAAGGCAAGGGAGAAAATCATTAAGGGTAATATGACTGATATTGGGTGAAAATATGTGACAGATGTTTTTAGCAATGCTAAAAAGGTAAAATGTCATTATTGCTCAAAAATCATTAGTGGGCAAATTTTTCAGATTTAAACATCATTTTGCAGGAACTACTGAAGGTTTTGAAACATGTACACAAGTTCCAGATGATTTGAAATTAATAATTCTAAATATATAGTTGCTACTAGTTAAGAGACATCAAAGAAGAAAATAAAATAGTTTAAAACTGTTGAGGATGGAGGAATTCAATTACTAGAGATACACATCACTCACCAAAAAAGAAAGCGGGTTCAATCCACAATTAATCAAATGATTAAAAATCTCAAAAGGAGGAAGCAGATGATCTTGTTGTAGTGTTCTTTTGCACAAACCATTCCATTTAACTATATCAAAAATCTCTCCTTTGCAAAAGACTTTAAAGGAGAAACAAAAGATTACACAAGACTTAGTTTTTAGTTTACTTTACAAAACTTATTTCCTTGCAATTTTTCTTCTATCAAGCGTTGAACTCAAGAACTCCATTTGAGCTATTTTATTCAAGTATCTCTTTCTTTCAATCCAGGTTCTTTATTTACTTGGCATCATTACTACTATTTTCTTAGATCATGTATGCTAAAGCCTTATTTTTTCTGTTAAATATGTGTGAGTAGTCTCCTAGAGACAATGGGCCATTAGGACTTAGGACTGTCTCATGATAGATCTTATGTGAAATCACTATTTTATTACAAGAAACAAAGTTAAAAACTATTTTAGAACTTCGAGTTTATAACACAGATGACGTTTACAAGTAAAGACATCCAGGTACCAATCATACACTGAAAGGGTATGTTTTGGTATTCGAAAGAGGAACTCTAAAAAAAAGAGTACAAGACGACATCAGTGTCCCGAAATCGATCGTATGCTGAGATCTCACGGTGCAAGAATTATTGTTGATTCAATTAACGAAATCAAGTGTTTCTTACACGAGAGACTTTGTTTACTAAAACAACAATAAATTGTTGAAGAAGTGGATAACAAGCCCCTTAAGGACTAAGCGATTCCCAGTGATGAGGAATTGCACTATAGCATGGTCCACCCACCCATAGGGCCGAACAAATTTGAGATTAACCCCTCCCTTATGGGCATGGTTCAGCAGAACAAGCTCTTAAGATTACCAAGTGAGAATCCCAACCTACACTTGTCTATCTTTCTCAAATTTTGTGGCACAAGGAAGTGTAACAGTGTTGATCCCGCCGCTATTTGACTCATATTATTTCCCTTCACTACAAAAAAGAAGTTGTGCAGCGACGTGGCCCCCACGTCGCAACATGCAATATCACGTGGCAATTGAAACGTAGCGACGTGGGGCTCTATGTCGCAGGAGCCAAAGTGGCAACCATGTAGCGACGTGGAAACCACATCAGAAAGTAGCGACGTGCCTCCCACGTCGCAACAGAGTTACATGGGGAACATGTATCTGCACACACAGCAGGTGTGGTAGGTGGGACAGGTACGTTTGTTGACCAGTATAGCGACGTGGTCTCCACGTCACTACATTAAATGCTTTTTTTTTTTAAATTTAATAAGCAGGAGCTATTTCATTTTATATAATTTATTTATTTATTTATATAATAAAATTAATATATAATAAAATATATATAATAAATTTTATATAATAAATTCTATAAAATAAAATTTATATAATAAAATTTATATAATAAAATTTATATAATAAAATTTTATAAAATAAATTCATATAATTAATTTATATAATTAATTCAATTAAATAAAACTAAACATTTAAAACTAATATTTTAATGAATTAAAATGTATAATAAGTTACATAAAAATAAATTAAAAACAAATAAAATACAAAATGTTTTTAAGAAGCATCATCATCCGAAAAATAATTATCCGGATTAAAATCATCAGCCACTCCGTCATCCTCCGGCTGATCTTGAGGAGGAACATTACTGTAATTCCCACCTCCTTGCATAAACCGTCTCATCTGCTCCTCCATCTCAGCTTGTTTCTTCATAATGCCCTCTATCTGCCGCGCATGCTGCTCCTCCATATCAGCCTGCCTCTTCCGCATCATCTCCAACTGGGCCTCACTTTCGCGTCTCGCCATTTGCCTTATTAATTCAGTTTGTTCCTGTGTCAGATTTGGTTGACGCGATCCACCCTCTCCATCCTGAACTCTTTGGAACAGATTACGGTCACCAGATCTATAGCTGGACGCCAAATTTCCAGCCCCAAAAAAGCAACCATTAGGCCCTTTATCTTTAATAACATCACACCAAATGTAGTGATCAACATCTGCGTTAAGCGGCTCCCCCTCTGCTGGCATGAATTGAGGATTATTTTCCAGAAAAATGGCAAGTCGTCTATCATATTCTTCCTGCACACATATATACATATTATAAATTAAAATATATTAAAACGTTGCCACGTGATTTTCACGCCACAACTTATGATTTGCCACATGATCTTCACGTGGCAATTTATCAATTGCCACATGAAATTCACATCACAAACTTTGTACCAATATAAAAAAAATAAACAACGTAAATTTCACTTACAAGATACATCCTCGTGCGCTCGTCGACAACACCTCTCGATCTTCTTGTCCGGGTCCTCGAAATCAGCTCAGGCATCAATGGTCTTCTCCCCAACTGCTTAGCCTATATAATATAATTAAAAATAATTAGTAAATTATATTATGAATAAAGATGTAACTTAAAAATTTTAAAACTTTTACCAATCGTCGGGCATGCTCGGCGGTGCTAATACTTCCAACTGTGTTGACACAACCGCCCTTTTCAGATGCCCTCATCTTCTTAAAAGTTTCTGATTTAGCCCGGAATTCTGGAGTCCTCCAATATATTACAAGCTCCTGAAAAACCTCCTCGCCTATCCAGCTAGGACGGATGCCGTGAAGCTCATAATTCTCCCTTACTCGCCGCAGCATATCAGACATTCTTTTAGAGCATCTGGTATTGAAAACTTTCTGAACGGTTTTTTCACTCAATGGATCCCACACGCATTTCTCCTGCAATAATGTTTTGTATGACATCAAAATAAAATGTTAAGTAATTATAATGAGAATTTCATTTAAATAACCATAACTAAAAAAATAAATTAAATGCCCAACTT
Source organism: Vicia villosa (assembly GCF_029867415.1). Lineage (NCBI taxonomy): Eukaryota > Viridiplantae > Streptophyta > Magnoliopsida > Fabales > Fabaceae > Vicia > Vicia villosa. The sequence goes on from NC_081181.1 coordinate 211,202,689, forward strand.
AAATAAATAACAATACCTTAAACATTCTAAACCATTCATCTTTATTATCGACGTCCCCATAGCTCTTAAAAGCTGATTTATACATCTACTGAACTATATAGTTAACAATCCTTGCAGCAGTCCGACTCGGAGTAAAACTGAAAGAAAAAATGAAAATGTTAGTCCCTAAAATCAAAATCCGTAGGAAATTTCACAAGAAAATCCGCAGGTGACCTGCAAATTTTCCTGCGGATTTTGGCTTTAGGGACTAAACCTCAAGCAAAAAGTAAGATATAGGGACTAAAACCCAAAAAAATAACTTACAGGGACGAAAATAAAAAACACGCTAACTTACAGGGACGAAAAGTGTATTTAAGCCTTTAATATATTAATAACACTATATAAAACAAATATTTTTAACTTTATGTATAAAACAATTTTCTTCATTTATATTCTAATATTTATTCTTTATAGTTTTTTAAATTTGTAATGTACAATAGGGATATGTTTTCTATTTTTTTAAAAGAAATTTCATTTTTTGTTTATTATTATATAAAAATCATAAAAGTTAATCACACTAATATAACTATAAATTAATTTTTATAATTTCTTTACCACTTATATATTTTAATTAAAAATTATTTTTATAACGCCTTTCGATAATTTCGCCTTTAAATAATCATTGAATTGACGGTTTATCATGCTACTCATTTTCTAAAATTTAATTCTTACATAATTATAAATAAATTTTAATAGTTCCGTTGCATTTTATTGAATTTAATTTTTATAAAACTATTTAATTCTAATTACTCACATAATAATTATATTAATATCAAATTTAATTGTATCAATATCAAATTTTAATAAGAAAATTTTGTTATAATTTTATTAATATTAATATTTATATGCCCTCTTTTTAGATGTGAGTATAAATATGTGACTTTGGTTTCAGATTTTCATTTTTGTGCTAATCTTCAAATTTATATGATTGTTTTTATCTCATATTTCTTACTTTATAAATATGTATTGATTGTTAATTTTATTTTCGTCATAGGGTAAAAGATTATTCTTTTGTTAATGGCATCTCATGTAAGTATTTTGATGTTTTTAACTCTAATATTTACATTATCTAAAAATTTAACATATCATTATTTTGAGGTTTAAATATTATATTTTGATGTTTTACTCAAATATCTATCTTTCAAGGCCCATCCACAAATTTAACATATCATTATTTTTATTTAGATTTTCATAATGCAATTCTTTATTCACATTCAAGGAATTGCCTTTTAATTCTCTCAACAAAAGTATGAGTTTCTCTTGCAATTATATCTTTATTCTCTGTAATTATGTTTTATGCTAATTTTTTTTAGACGCTTCATGTCTCATAGCTATCTTAATAAATTAATATTTTTATAAAGAGTATTTCAGGTCGATCATATATGTAAGCAAGTCTCATAGCTATCTTAATTAATTACTATAGTTATAAAGATAATTGTAGACCGGCCATATATGATTCAATTTCTAATATTGTTGTAAGATTATCCATATATTACCTTACACTATACAATCATTAATTTTTCTTAAATATTGTATTATATTACCAATATATTTTAGCATATTATATTTATGTTTCTGGTAAAAATTTATATCATTTGCTGATAATATCTCTATTATATTAATTATAACATTTATTTATTTATTTTGGTTTAATACATATTTATCAATTCTATATGTACAATTTATATATAAATACAATGTCTTTTTTTCATTTGCAAGATTTGCTTTTGAAAATTCACACTACAATTTAAATATAATTTTCAATATATTAATTACAATCTACAATACATCTCTCTCTCTCTCTCTCTCTCTCTCTCTCTCTCCTCTCTCTCTCTCTCTCTCTCTCTCTCTCTCTCTCTAAACCTTAATTATATTATTTATTAAATTGATATTATAATTATTATTATATTGAGCCACTGCTATAATAATAATAATAATAAATTTTAAATTATAAAAATTAAATCTATCATATAAGAAAAGTCTACCATTTGGGACTTTCTTAGGCTATCCACATCAGCAACTCTTCTATGGTTAATCCACATCAGCACTGTCAATTTTCTATTCTCTCAATCTTTGATTCACGTATCTATTGTTATTCCAATTCCAAAAACGGTTTCATTCACGTATCTATCGCTATTCCAATTCCAAAAACAGTTTCACACGTTCTCTTTTTTCTACCGAACTGTTTCTATTCCAATTCCAAAACGCTGTCTCTCTTTATATCTATTTGTTTCTTCTTCCTCTCAATCTTCATACAAATCTCTCATCCACTCTCGATCGTGAACGGTGGTGCAACCTCTTTCTCAGATGAAAGGGCGCCGGTTTTTGGTTGAAGGGTTATGTAATTGATGATTTTGTCATCGTCGCTCATCTGTTTCACGAGACAGAAGAATCATGACCCGAACTGCAACAAACCATGGAGTTCGCTCGGTTTCATCTGTCTCTCTCAAAATCAACAAGTGTTTCCCTAAAAAATCCATGGCTATGGCAAACACAAACCATTCTCTCAACCTCATAAATGGTTCTCGAAAACATATAGCAGATGCAATCAAACACAAACATAAACCCTAACCCCATAAATCACCCGAGCCCCAATTCAATATTTTTGATGTTTGCAAATTACCATCATGAATCGCTCAAAGGAATCAATAAGCATGCTCAGATAATACATAAAATTATTATCAGGGAAGAAAAAGATACCCAAATCAAAAGCCATAGTGACGATGGTACACAGGTAAGCTCTCTGATTCTTTGTTCCGTGTTTCGGTGTCACCTTCTTCTTATGGAAAATATTATGAATAGCATTTTGTTGTATCAGTTTTCTTTCAAATATTTGTTGTTTGATGATTCACGTTATATGTGGAAAATACTGATAATTTTTTTTTAGGATTCTATCCAGCCATTCAGAATTTGGAGAGCTGATTTGAGATCGAATTGATAATCTGAAAAATAATGACTTGGCTGAGACCCATCGATACTGAGTGAGTAGATCTTGATTCTTCATGTCAGTTCTGTTATATGTTGCCATGGAATTGATTTTCATCTTTTTCTTACAAACACAGATGCTTTTGATAAAGAAATGGAAGGAACTAACCTCTCAAGGATTATCCCGGGTGTAGCTTTTGTTATTAACCATTCATGTGCTTTGATCATTATTTTTGATTCCAAGTCTTCTACAGCCAATCTCCGTTACTTGAAACCTGGATAATATTTGGTTTAGCTTGTGATGTTGCAGTTTTGTGACTGAACCGATATCAATTGACCTGAATGTTGCATTGAAATCTACTTGTGAATAGTATGATCATTATTGTGTGAGTATACAGGTTTTGAGGTTTATCAGTTGGGGACTAGAGCAGGAACATTGTTTTTGGAGACAGTTAGATCTTTTGATCAGGCTGCTGGAAAGGTATACTTTTTTATCAGTTTAAAGAAAATTATTTATATTTTTGAGCTTTATACTATTGTTATTTTTAATTATAGGTAGTTAAGTACTGGAAATTATAGGATTTTATACTATGATTCGATAATATCCTGTTACCATAGAAAGAACTGAGCCACTTTTTTTGTTCATATTGTGGCTTATATCAATTATCGGCAAACGGGCACGGGGGACACTTCTTTATAGTTTAGAGATTTTGGTGGTCTATATTCACCGAAAAATTCCAGATATATAGGTCATTTGCATTATAGTCTCTTACTAATAGTGTAGTTTATTCACCCTCACCCATCATTACTTAAACACTTTCTTCCTTCATATAATTGAATAACTATTCCTTAATTGGATTTTGATTGCTATCTGATTTCGATGAGTTGATGATTTTGCGCTCTTTAAAGATACGCACACATAATTTATTTCATATGCCGTATATTTGCATTGCAGGTTGCAGTGCATAACCGCTTATGTGGAAGAACACATCTCGAATGATCTCAAATCATAAAGTCATGCTCACAATCATCCAGGTTCGAAAGATATTTCTCGATATCTAAATTTGTAGAACAATTCTATGTTATAGTATATATTTGCATGATTTTAGTCGATTTACTTGATTTTGATTTTTTTGAATTCTGATATCTGACTCTAGGAAGTTGGAAATATTCTCCATTATCTCATTTGTTTAATTTTAGTTTGTTATTGAAGTTTTGTTTCCTTTTTCCAGAAGAAAGAAATTCACCTATGCAACGGGCAATATTTGAATATCTTAAAGGGAAAGTGTTAGATGTATATCCTAAATATAAGAAAGAAGCTAAGGATCATCTATCAAAAGTTGTAAGCGAGACTGAATTATTAGTTTATGTGATTTACTGTTTTTTCATTCATGTTTAAGTGAGTTATTTTAACTGTTGCTTTTTATGTGGTTCAGGTTAAGTTGAATCCATTAGAAGAAACACTCCTTCCCCTTTTCAACGAAATAACTTAGTCATATTAGATCCTAATATCTTCGGAAGGTCTTCAGAACAAGAAAGAATGGTAACATGTCTAAAAATCACATAGAGTGATTTTTTGTTTTGTTTTCCTTTATTTTTCATGCCGCTATTTATAGAATTATCTATATCGATGAAATTGATCTTCTTTTTTAGACCATAGAGTTTTGGCGGGAAGGTGATATACTTTATAAGCTTCACCATCCAAATGTGGTGGAATCTTATGGGGTAGTTCAAGATGGACTAAGAGGAACAATGGCAACTGTCACGAAGTTCACAATGGATGGTTCTCTTCGACGTGTTTTTCTACAAAAGGATAGGTATCGCATCCATCTTACTGAATTATTGCAGTTGTGGTGTCTGATTTATATAGAGGGTTATTATTTGAAACATCATTTTGTTGTGACATGTTGCGTGTTGCAAGAGATTCACGGTGGCTAAAATATGGTGTTGAGATCATCAAAGATTTCTTGAAATAGCATAATGTTCCGGACTGTAACTTTAGCACCAATGGAAACAAGTTATTTTCCGGTGAACGGCTCGAATGAGTTAAGAGACAACGAGTTCATTCCATTAGCTTCCAAATAATGATTGTAACAAAACTCACAGTCTCTATCTCTCACTCCCTCTGCATCAGGTGGACATTATAGGAGTTGGCTGCTATTCTTCTAAGGATTTATGGACTTGGAAAAAGGAAGGCATTGTATAGCAGGGAAAACAAATAAAACCCATGATATACACAAGTCCAATGTGCTTGAAAGACCAAAAGTTATTTACAATGAAAAATAAGAAAGTATGTGATGTGGATGCATATCTGCAGTGCCAATTATGCAAAAGCTTCTATCGGCATAGCAGTCAGTGATACACCTATCGGTCCATTCGAATATCTCAGTAGCCAAAGACTGCATGGATATCAAAGCAGGGACATGACAATTTGTTAGTGATTGGTGCTTCAGAGTAAATTTTGGTTTGTATCAGTGCACATAATTGTTTTAATTTTATTTTTTACTTGGCCAGTGGAAGTTTCCCTTTTTTTCATTAGGCCGACCAGAGTACCTCGAGGACTCTGAAGTTGTATCAAGTCGCTTTCAGGTGATTCGTTTGTACTTAAACTTTTCTTATAAAACAATACTATTAGCTAATTTACATTTAATACCATTTTCATATATTGAAACTTGTATTTACCGTACACTGTCCTATTATTGTGTCTTTTGATAGAGAAGAGATATATATGGTGCTTGGGAGCAATATCTTGGCTTGGAGCATACTGATAGTGCTCCTAAAAGATCATATGCTGCTAACCAGGTTAGTAACTTTGTTTCCAAGAACTGATTTTCAACGCCGCAACAAATGCTTCTAATGTGGTTCCATTTTCAACGCCGCAACAAATGCTTTGCATCCGTCCGACTACTTCTCCGCTATACTTTAAAGTGTAGTCATTATCTGCCTGTTTTCGCGCATCAACATGAACGGCCAATTGTATTTGAAATGTTAGCAGGTGAATATCAAATAAGTTCTGTGTGAACGTTTAGAATTTGTGCATCTATCGTGACTCGAGAACTCCGTCGATTCTTCCATTTCTCCCTTCCCTCTCCGCACCAGGTACATCTTCCTCTCTTTCCATCTCTCTCCGATTCTCCGACACGCGCATACTGTTTAGAAAACTTTGCAGTAAACTGCAAAAATCTTTTATCATTTTGTTCTTCTAATTATGTCGTCTTATGTATGTACTTAAGTTGTTTTAAACCGGTAGTTGGTTGGTGAATGAATGATGAGGTTATTTTAATTTGAATTACTTATTTTCTTTTGGTTCTAACTTTCTGATTAGTTAGACTTTGATTAATCTTCTGTAGTAGCCATAACAGACGCATGAGTTACATACAAAAACTCTACTGCATTGCATTTTTTAGTAGCAGCAATAATCGCTAAATAGTGGATTCTACTGTGATATGTACATGTCAAATAGAACTTTTTCTTGATGAGATGAAAATGAAACTTTGGTTATTATGTATAAATACATCTTTAAATTTGTTTATTTTTCTAATTTTGATCACATTATGTCATAATGTGTATGGTTCTATAGTATATATTTTTGGTATTGTTTCGCTATACTTTAGTGTAATGGCCATAATATGTACTACCTGTCATAACACTATAGTGTTTTGGGGGCCAGCTTCCACCTTCCACTGTCTTCAATCATAATACATTTAATTAATCCACCTTGCTAATTGCTTTTTAGGGGGGATTATAAATATGTATTGATTTTAGAAATATGATATATTTCTAATTGCTATTCCTTCAATGTTTTTCTTGTGTTGCAGGATATGGGATTTAGCCTTTTTGATTTGATCTGCGATTGCTGAGTTCAATGGAGTTTTGTTTTTAAGTGTAATATGGTGTGAGACCTGTCCACTGCAAAAGGGTCCAACCTCAATACCAATCGTCGGAATTTGAAGCGATGTTTGGTGTTGTTGCGGCAACCACCGGTTCAGGAACACATTCAAGAACAACAACAAAACACCCTGCTTCTTGCAAAGCCAATGTTGTCTCGACAACCTACATAGATTCAATATGTTTAGGAAAACAATTGTTTACAAATGCAAAAATAGTTGCATCATGCATGAGAGAAATCTTATTCCTTTGATTTTTGTAATTCCAAAACAAAAATGAACGTATCATATATTTCAGCTCTCACGTTTCATTTTTTTCTCACACTTATATATATAATTTCAAAACAAAGATATAATATATATATATATATATATATATATATATATATATATATATATATATATATATATATATATATATATATATATATGAGTTAAAAGGTAGTGCACTGACAGTGTAAAATAGTTTTACACTGTCATCCAATAGGGAATAATGAATGTGCCATGTCATTAAAGTTTTTTTTAAATAAAAAAATGTTTTAATTAGATGTATGGTGGTGATTGGTTGACAGTGTAAAAATATTTTACACTGTCAGTGCATGACCCATTTTCTTTATATATATTATTCAAATAATTTTATATATTGAAAAAATTATAGTCACCGATTTATTATATCTTTTAAAAAAATCTCATTTTATTTTTATTATATTTTTTGAACAAACTAACGTATCAATTTTCCTTCATATCTTCATATTTATTTTTTCATATAATTTTTATTTAACCATCTTATTTAATTTTCTATGTAAAATAAATCATTTAAAACAAATGAGCGTACCACATTGTTACTCGTGAGAATGCACGGTAACGAGAACAAATTTTGAATATTAACAGGAACACGAAGTTACAGATCAAAATAATAAATATTAACGGGAACATGAAGTTATTGATAAAATATTGAATATTAATGAGAACACGAAGTTACTGATAACTTTTTTTGAATATTAACAGAAATATTAAGTTACTGGTAAATTTTTTGAATATTAACGGGAACATGAAGTTACTGATCATAGTATTGAATATTAAGGGGAACAAATTTGAAATACTAATGGGAATACGACGTTACTGATGAAAATAATGAATATTAGCGGGAACATGAAGTTTTTGATCAAAATATTGAATATAAACGGATCATGAAGTTACTGAATAAAATATTGAATATTAACAAGAACATGAATTATTGATCAGAATATTGAATATTAACGGGAACATGAAGTTATTGATCGAAATATTGAATATTAACGGCAAAATGATGTTTATTGATCAAAATATTAAATATTAACGGAAACATGAAGTTAGTGATCAAAATATTGAATATTAATGGTAACCTAAAATTATTGATCAAAATATTAAATATTAATGGGAACATGAAGTTATTGATTAAAATATTGAATATTAATGTGAGCACAAAGTTAATGATAAATTTTTTGAATATTATCAGAAACATTAAGTTACTGATCTAAATTTTAAAAACTAACCGGAACAAATTTTGAATATTAACGGGAACACGAAGTTACTAATCAAAATATTAAATGTTGACGGGAACACAGAGTTATTGACAAAATATTGAATATTAACAGGAACACGAAGTTACTGATAAATTTTTGAATATTAACATAAATATTAAGTTACTGATAATTTTTTTGAATATTAACGGAAACGAATTCGGAATATTAACAGAAACACGAACTTATTGATCAAAGTAATTAATATTAACGGGAACACAAAGTTACTGATCAAAATAATGAATATTAACAAGAACATGAAGTTACTGATCAAAATATTGAAAATTAACGGGAAGAAATTTGAAATATTAACGGGAATACGAAGTTACTTATTAAAATAATGAATATTAGCGGGAACATGAAGTTACTTGTCAAAATATTTTTCTATTAATTATGTATTTTGAATGAATATTATTATAAATGGAGTTTGTAGTGGTTTCTCATTGGCCTACAAGAGAGCTGATAGTTTGAGATTGAGCTGATAGTTTGTAGTTATAATTAAGCCAAAATAATTAATTTTCTCCTTAGCTAACCAAAAATAATCGATTCTCCTTAGCTCATAGTTTGAGATTGGGCTAATAGTTTGTAGTTTAATCAATTATATTAAATAGTTATCACTAATTGAATTATATATTTTGATTGAATATTTCTTCATTATAATTTGTGAATTTGCAATTTTAAAACTTTTCCTTCATTATAATTTGTCAAATAAAATATTATTATTTTTATAACTTTTTCAATTTTACCCAAAACTTAATCTTTTACTAATATCTTTTATTTTTCTCAATCACAATGCGCAAAAACGACGGGTACCCGTGCGAACGCACGGGTAAGACACTAGTTTGATACAAAGAGTAACATAGAGACATTGAAATCAAGAATTAGATTCTACTTCGTTGAAACAAAGAATTAATATTGATTAAAATCAGTTAAAAAAAAGACATTTAAACAAAGAATTAAATTTGGTTGGATTGAAACATATAATTAATTTCAATTTATTATTTTTAACCTCTCAAATTATTAAAATCAATTTTAGAATATCAATAATCAAACTCATTGTAAAAATTAAAATTTTATTATTCTTCGTCACCTTTATAACCACGACTAGTCCTAAACGTATTATTTGATTATCACTTTTATACTTTTTGTTGTTGTATATTTCACACATCTATATTTCTCTTAAATTTGCATAATATCGAACATGTATGATTTTTTTGTTGCTTTTTTCCCTATATCTTATTCTATGAAGCGAATTTATATTTTTTCTTTTTTAAGACAAAAAGAAATCAGAAAAGATTATATTCATATCTTTCTTAATAATTTTAATAATATGATGTCAATCAAAATCAAAATCATTCGAATATGGTATAATTTAAACATAACTAAGCGAAAAAAATTTATTTATATTATAATTAAAAAATGACAACGTCAATTTTTTTTATAATTATATATTTATGTATACCATTAATAACATATTTTATTTTATTTAGAATATTTTTGTAAATAATGACAGCGTCAAAAATTTTAAGAGATACTAAAAACATATGAAAATATTTTATTTTTATGTAACAATTTTATTTTGTAATAAATATTTTAATGAAAAATAATAACCCTTTAAAACAAAACTAAAAAAAAAATTGATGCAAAAAATACCATTGTGATATCAAAGAACAAAATCAATAAAATAAATAATTAAATTCAACTACAATGAATCGAAGAATTAAATTTGCTTCAATTTTTTAATTTATAATGAATATTTAAATTATAATTATAAAAATTAAAATTAAATTAAAAATAATATTAATAAAACATTCTCACTATAGTGATGTAATTGTTATAAATTAACACTAATAAAAATAATAATAATCAAATATTTATTTTTGATAAATATTATATTTTTCAATCCTAAAGTGCCCCTACATTGCACGGGTCAACAATCTAGTTAACTTAAATATAAAATAAATAAAAAAGTTAGAATAGTTTTATAATGACTTTATAATGATACCTATGCCGATTGAGCATCCTATCATTAAAAAATCTCTCATATTTAAAGGATTAAATTTATTAAAAAACCAAAATAAAAGGATTGAAAAACTGATTTTAAAATTGGAGAACCAAAACCAAAAAAATAAATAATAGAAAAATCAATTTACAATTAATTAAAAAATATAATAATAATAATAATAATAAAACTCTTATTAAAAAAAATGGAGTTATCCCTATTCCTTAGCATAGGCTCTTGACATTCCTAAGATTAAGTAGAAAATTACAAATCTAATTGAAAATTTAGCTGAAGATAGAGGTGGACGCAATATTTGACAAATTATTCACATATTGAAAATGACAACAAAACAGTGAAGGCACGTGTGAGAATATGCATGTGATGTCTAATAATAGATGACATGTTTGTCTTGTCCTTTGCTTCCCTGCTTATTTTATAAATCTTGTAAGAAGCACTGACTAAATCATATCATATAATTAACTATATATACATAAACAATTCAACAAATTTTCTTATGATAATCCTAACTAAGAAAAATTCAGGGTTGTTTTTCAATGGATCCCTATCAACAAGCCGGCCAACCTTCTTCAACAAAAGTGAAAAGAAAAATTGTTGAAAAAAATAGGAGAAATAAGATGAAGAGTCTCTATTCCAAACTCAACTCTCTTCTTCCTAACTATAATCCCAAGGTGCATCATCTCTTCTTGAAAACATTCCTAATTTATTTTAATATTGTTAGAAAATATTTTATAATTTGGTGTTATTTTTCATTTCATGCAGGAAGCCTTACCACTAGTTGATCAAGTAGATGATGCTATAAACTATATTAAGAGTTTAGAGACAAATTTGAAATTGGCGAAGGAGAAGAAAGAAAGTTTAATGAGAAGCAAGAGATCGCGTAGTGGTTGTTCGAGTTCTTCTGGAGTAAAAGGAAGCATAAAATCACCAAAAATAGAGATTCATGAAAATGGTTCTTCTCTACAAGTTATTGTAACATGTGGGGTTGATGATAAGTTCATTTTCTATGAAATTCTAAGAATACTGCAGGAAGATCACGTGGAGGTCATCTCAGCAAATTCTTCTTCGATAGGAGATTCAGTTATACATGTTGTGCATGCAGAGGTATAAACATACACGTTTCTATGGCTATAAATTGCTTTTGTGACCACACTGCAAACTTTTATATATTGCGATAAAACACATCAAAATGCGCCCACGATTGCACTTAAATTGCACTCAGCAATTGCAATTGCAGCCACAATATTGTGGATTGTGGATGTGTTAACCTTCACAATTGTATCCGAACACAATTACTTTGTGAATTAAGATTATGTTCGGTCGTATTACAAATCACATAACAAAATTTCACCCATGTTTTTTAAAGTACTGTCATCAAATCTCAAAATTTCAAAACTTTAAAACTCAATTTTCTTCATATGTAATGAAAAATCTTAATATTAAGTGTTTTTCAACATTGTATTTTAAACAACTCTCAATTATCAATTAGTATTTACTCCATATATAACAGACAATGACTGCAATTGAAATACCCACGTCTGCATACCGCGACTGCAATTTAAAATCATGGTTGAGAATTTAAATATTTTTTTTTTTTAATAAGCAACTTCTTGTAATATAATAGATGGGAGCACTAGGGGTACTCCAACCCTTACAAGAAAAGAAAAACCATAGATAACACTCCTACAAAATCACAAACACAAAAAAGGATTGTGAAACCATTCATAGAAACTACACAAAATTCTCTCCCTAGATTCTATTGCCAACCACCACCATGAAGACCACAAGATCATGCCAAACAGCTCTTCAATGTCCACTTCACCATTATTGAAGACAACCTCATTTCTAATCCTCCAAATACTCCAGCAAACTGTTATCCAAATGACACCAATCCTACTGCGTGCCATGTTACCCCCAAGCAAATCGATACAGAGATTAAAGTGACTACAGCAATCGATGTTCAACGGAATATATACCTGTAACCATCTGTAGATCCTCCTCCAAAGTGGCTGCAAAACGGGGCAGGACAACATAACATGATTAGTGTCTTCCTCTTGGAGGTGGCAGAATGCACAAAGAGCCTCTTGTTGCTCGGTTATAATGCTCCTTGTACGCAATTGCGCTCTCGTGGCCAATCTGTCCAACAGTAACCGCCATCCAAAGAATTTGAGTTTAGACGGAACATAAGCCCTCCATACGTTACGCAGCCCCTCTGCCCTTTGATTATCCACATCTACTCCTCTAACCGAATGATTCAACAACATATATAAAGATTTAACGGTAAAAGTTTTGGAATTTTCAAAAGGCCATATAATGACATCTACCCCTTGCGGCACCGGTTGAAACCCTTGCAAGATATCTTCCAATTCTGCTAGCTCTTTTGACGCTTCACACCCGTACACGTCTTCACCGTTCCTAATCCTCCACTGCCACCCCTCACAACCCCACCTCCCCATACTGCTCACTCTACTTAACTTATTGGCAGCTTCTAAGTACACATTAGGGAATTGGTTTGCTAAACATCCATTCCCAAACCAAATTGATTTCCAAAAAAGCGCGATATTTCCATTGCCCAATTTAATTGTGATTTTACTCAGAATTCCATGAGGTTCTTTGCTCACAACCATGATATCTCTCCACCACAACGAGTCTGACGGTTTTACCACGTACTCTGGCCCATTCCACACCATCTCTCTAAGGTCTCCATATCTCCCCTGCAAAACATCTTTCCATATGGCATCATCTTCTGTCAGCATTCTCCATAGCCACTTGGAAACCAATGCGGAATTAAAACAGCGAATGTCCTTAATCCCCAAACCTCCTTGGTTTCTATCCTTGCAAATCGTATCCCAACTAACCCACGCCATCCCCCTCTTATCCGCTCCCCCCTGCCACAGAAAGTTCCTCTGGATTGCAATGATTTGGTAAGCAACCTTTGAGGGCATCTTATAGAAAGACAGTTGGTAGATTGGTAGGTTTGCCAAGACAGAATTAATCAACGTGATCCTTCCCCCAAACGATAAGGTCCTACTCCTCCACAATGACAGCTTAGACTTCATAGTCTTAATAACCGGATTCCAGAATTTAACATTCCGATGACACCCACCGATCAAAATTCCTAAAAATTTGCAAGGGAATTGGTCGGTTTTACAACCTAGAAATTGCGCTGCAGCCTCCACATCATACTCTGTCATACCAATGCCAAATATTCTGCTTTTGCTAAAGTTTATATTCAGCCCAGAAACCATCTCAAATCCTCGAAATATAGCCTTCAAAGCCCATAAGTTATCTATCGAACCATCCCCAATCATTATCGTATCATCAGCAAACTGTAATAAAGTGTACTCAGCATCCTCAGAAATTTGGAACCCTTTATATCTTCCACTGTTGACCGACTGCCGAACCAATCCAGCCAGCCCTGCAGCAACAATTGTGAATAAAAAAGGGGACAGTGGGTCACCTTGACGCAGTCCCCTAAAAACTGAGAATTCAGACGTCGGGCTGCCGTTAACTAGAATTGACATTGAACTAGTGAATACCACCGCTTCCATCCACGCCATCCACCTTTCACCAAATCCCATACTTCTTAACATAAACCGCAAAAAGTTCCAATCAACGCAATCATACGCCTGTGTAAAATCCACTTTAAAAATCATACAATTTCTTTTTTTCCTCTTTGCCAAATCTATAATCTCGTTTATCACCAAGACTCCATCAAGAATTTGCCTCCCTGGAATAAAAGCCGTCTGATTCTTTGCAACAAGCTTTCCAATGTGCCTTTTTAATCTAGCAGCCAACAATTTGGAGACAATTTTAAGTACACCATTCATAAGGCATATTGGCCTGTAATCATCGAGAGTTTGAGGACATTCTCTCTTAGGAATTAATGCAAGGAAAGAAGAAGTAAAAGATTTCGGAAGTTTGCCCTTCGAGTGAAATTCTTGAATCACCTCCACCACATCTTCCCCTATGATATCCCAACATTGTTTCATAAACTCCAGATTAAAGCCATCGGGGCCTGGACTTTTGTCTCCACTGCCCTCAAACACCACCTCCTTTATCTCTTCCCCCATAAAAGGCTCTTCTAGCCCCGCACTCTCCACGGCATTTAAACGATCAAAAATATTACTACAGAGTTTGGGTCTAGCCTGCATATTATAAGAAAATCTAGCAGCAAAGTGATTTTTGATTTCTGTTTTCACCTCTTCCACCGAGCTAAATACCTCATCCCCTTTTCTAACCTCCACAATATTATTACTTCTATACCTAGCCTTCATTATGGCGTGGAAAAATCTGGAATTGCTATCTCCTTCCTGGACCCATTTGTACCTCGATTTTTGTTTGATCAAACTCTCCTTGCGATGTAACTCCCTCCACAACAGTTCTTGCTTCCTCCTTCTGTCTGACGAAAACTCCTCTGTCGCTTGAAAACCAGGCAGCTTCCATTGGTCTTCTAAGCAATTCAGTTCACTCACCTCTTCTTCTATTTTCAGATTCACCCATCCAAACACATTAACATTCCACCACCGCAATCTGTCCCGAAGCAACTTCAATTTTTCTTTTAGCACGAAAGATTTTCTTCCTTTGATGTTGAACGAAAACCACTCCTTTCGCACAAAATCTTTGAATTCTTTATGGTCATACCAACAGTTCTTCACCTTAAACACTTTCGGCCCCCAGTCAACTCTGCTACTTTTAGTCCACACAGGTTTGTGGTCGGAGATATCTCTATGACCAGCCTCCTGCGCTACCACTCCCCATCCAGCTACGAGCCCTTCAGTCAATAAAATCCGGTCTAGCCTACTACACGCCTTGCCATCCGTTTTAAACCAAGTGAAGATGTTTCCCACCATATGAGCATCAATAAGATCCATGTTATCTATAAAGTTCCCAAATTCCTCCATTTCCACACTTCTATCATTTCTCCCTGAACCCCTCCTTTCCTCCCTATTCTTCACCGAGTTAAAATCCCCACCCACCACCCATTCACCATCTTCCAATCTAGCTTTCCACCCCAACAATTCCTTCCACAACACCCTTTTCTCCTCCAAACTGCAAGGCGAATAAATGTTTAAGAAGTAAATTATGGTACCTTTCCAATCAGCTTTGACCCCCAGGAACCCTTTGCCCGCAAAGCTGAACAAAGGGATAAAGGAATCCTTTCTCCAAATAGTCAGAATACCACCAGAACTTCCTTCCGCATCTCTAGCTGACCAATCTCTGTCCACTGAGCCCCACAAACTAGACACTAAAGATTCCCCCATCTTTGAATTCTTTGTTTCTTGAAAGAACATCACGTCAGGATTGCCCTTGCTCACTATGTGGCTAATTCTTCTGCGTTTTGCAGAGTTGCCACTCCCTCTAATGTTGAAGGTTCCAATAATCATGGTACCAGATTGTTCTTCTCCTCCATTCCTCCCTTGCCCAACCGATCGTTTTCCTCCATATTTCTAATTATACCTTCGAAAACCTCATCATCTTCATCCGCTTCAATTCCCAACGCCTTAATAGACTTCCACACTTTTTTTGGGACGCTTTCCATTGCTCTCCACACTCTACTATTCCCTTTCTGGACATCCGAATCTGAGATTGAATCTCCCGATACATTTCCTCCACCCCCATTTGAAATATTCCCTCGCCGCAGACCGACACCCACCGATTGCTGAGGTTCAATATCTGAATTCAGGAAATTGTGAAACTTAGGGTTGGATTGGGAATGAAGTAACGCTGTGAAGTAGGACGGGGCATACGGAATCCTCAACGAATCATAAATATCAATAATATGTTTTTTATTTTTGGCTATGTTTTTGATGGGCCGAAAACTCTTCTTTGGGTCCCCACAACCCACTTCACTACAAGAAATTGGATCCGAAGGTTCAGGATCCTGGCCCACAGTACTAGATAAATGCTCCCCTTTATCCACCATGTCACCCACCTCCCTTAAAATGTTCAACTCCCTTGGTCTTTCTATCCTGTCACCATCAGCATTTAATGAAAGGTCAACCTCCTTACTACACCTCTCACCTTTCCCATATCCTGCATTATGGGAACTCCCAAACGCCTCCACTCCAACAGCTTTAACATACGAATCGTACGTATCTGCCACCCGAAAACCCTCCCCTTCAGGAAAAATGTAGTTTTCTCTGCTACCGCCACCCCTATTACTATTCATAGGCTCAGAGCATTTCGAGGTCACCTCCTCATCAACTTCAAATCCTCCATCCTCACCATCATCATCCCACGCGCCACCCCCATCCTCGTCGTCCGCCTCCTCTGATGAATAATCATCTATCTTAGAGTCCTTCTTCTTAGAGTCAGGCCAAATGATACGTTGAGGCCCATGCATATCCTCTACTAGTTTTAACCCATACACATGTTCATTAATTTCCACATTAAAAGATTCATTAAGAACCATCGAGTATTTTGTTCTGATCAAAAACCTAGCCACATCCATCTTAGAATGAATCTGCGTTTCTTTATCAAGGCATACGAAAGTACCGACGAGACCAGAAACAAACTCAAAGAATTTAGAGGTCCAGGCATGGCACGGGAGTCCATAGCATCGCATCCACGTCAAGCGCTCGTTATCGACATCCGCCGGAGACCAAGGGTGGATTTCAGAGAACCACTGACTCAGCCAAATCTTATCTTCTTCTACTATGGCCCTTAACTCACCCTCCCCCAACTCCTCTAGCAAGCACAAGTTAGCCCCTAATGGCGTAGCTTTTATTCTAAAAAATCCTTCAGAATGAAAAGCCTCTTGCATATTGTAGGTCATTCCTGGAATCTCTACCACACCAACGAAAGCCTTTTCAAATCTAGCCAAATCCTCATTTCCAACATTGAACTGTAGATGCGCGAATTTTGGCTTTTGCTCTCTCCTGTTCCATCCATGCTCCACCTTTCTCTGATCAGCTCCTCGCTTCTTCAAACCATCCCCCCTCGCCTTCTCCCCCCCAACAACGCCTCCCTCTTCCACCACCTTCGAAAATGATCTACCATCCATTCTCTCCCAAATGCTTATCCCTGATCTTCTAATGTGGTGTTGATGCATGATACCTGGCCTAGCGTCCTCGTCACCCTTGCCAGACTGCTTCTCCACACTTCCTCTACCAAACCTTGGAATATTAGCATACAATTTCCTTCCTTTGATGAAAATGTTATCCAGCTTCGTTGCTAGGAGACACTCATCCTCAACCTTACGGAACCTGGCGAAGCCGTATCGCTTACCTCTCTTGTCTCGCTTGGATGGAATGACCACCTCCTTGACCAACCCGAACTCCTCTATTGTCCATCCAAAAAGATCCTTTATTAGCATTCCTCCTGTGAGATTTGTTGGCTACCACAGTCCATTTCCTCTCAGTCATTGTGTTGGCTACCAAGAAAGAAAAAATTATAGGGTTTAGTTTCTAGAGAGAAGGTAGAGATTCTCTCTCCTCATGGCTCAGGACATGGTTTGGAATTACAGTTGCGGTTGCAGTTGTGGATGTTATTGCAGCAATTATTTGTTATACCAATTGTAGTTGTTACAATGTGAATACCGATTTAGCTTTAGCGTTTTTTAAAATGCATAATTGATATACAGTTTTCATTATCAGATGAAAAAGTAAAAATTAGGGTTAGGAAATTTTAATCTTTGGTGTTTAAATTCACTATACAAATGTGGAGGAATTTCTCACAAATGTGACAGAATTTTTTTGAGGTTGTTTCTGATAGCATGTGATTTTAAATAAATCACATCATAATTAAGGTAGAAAGCTGAAGCTACCGCATCGACAATATATATTGCCCTTCCAAATGTGGATGTAGACGGCAATTTAAAAATGTCGCAGAATTTTTCTATGTTTTTTTTTGTATTGGAAGGTTGTATGTTCTTCGGTTTTTTCTCTTTGTTTCAGCCAGAATTTTTTTGCCTGAGTTGAAAAACCTTAGAGATGTCGCATAAATATGGAACACTCAATTTTTTTCAGTGTGCAAATGGTTATTCACAATTCAGTATTTTAGAGATCTTGCTTCTCTCATGCCAATCTGTCCTGCACTCATGCCAGGCATTGAAACAACCCTAATTGCATAAACTTTTCAAAGTGGTATATCGTGGTTATAACTACGGTTGAAGAACACATGCATATTCTTTAGTCTTTATTTTAATAATATTTTGCAAAAGTTATTAATCAGTTAGACTCTCAAAATTGAGAAACGTATGACTGATTTGTTTTCTTTGATAATTACTTTTGTGTAGATTCTGCAATCATTGCTTCAATTTGGAGCGACCAATATAGGTGAAAGATTGAAAAAGCTTGTGAATGGATCTATGAGAGAGGTGCAATTAACAGAGCCTAAGTTGTGGGATTTTGAGATTGGAAATGAGAATTGGGATTTAAATTCTATAGTTTTTTTTTAAATAAGCAAATTGGAATTAATGGAGCAAAAGGGATGCTCCTACCCAAAAACAAAGCGGAAAGCTCCTACCTCTCAAAACAATCAAGAGGTCGAATATTCCAAAAGTAAAAGTTACAAAGATTAACCGGCTTATGATAAATAGAAGACCACCTCCAAGAAAAAAGAACTATTTCCGACATACACTCGGTAAAGCTGAACGACTCCTCCTTGAAAATCACCGCATTACGCTTAGACCAAATTGACCAAACCGTAGCTAGCCAAATAATCCCCACCAAACTTCTCTTATTTAAACAGGAGACTTTTTCACAATTGTAGAAGAAATCCCCAAACTCTTCGATAGACAAAATATCGGATATATCAATCCACATATACACCCTTCTCCAAATTCGGATAATAGGATCACAAGAAGAAAAAAGATGAGACTTACTCTCCTCCACCACACCACAAAAAGAGCATAAAGAATCCACACCTTCCGTCAATATTCTCCTTTTCACCAAATTATCCCTCGTTGCCAAACGATTGAGAATAAATCTCCAACCAAAAACAAGAATTTTTGAGGGGACTTTACACTTCCAAAGGAAGTTCAAAGCCTTGATCTTGCTGCTGTCCAAAGAAGTACCAGAAAGAGATGCCATAAAAAATTCATAACAAGACTTTACGGAAAAACAACCATTAGAATTCAAGGCCCACGAGAATTTATCCTCATTATTCTCCTTCACCGGAATACGATTGAGATCTTCGAATAACGGCCGCATAAGAGCCGCTAGCTGCTGCCCGGAAAGCATGGCAGCGCTGGACTCAGTAGCAGACCCAGCCGGAGCTGCGTTCTCGCTGCCAGCAGCAACAGAGAGCTGGCTGTTTCGCTGCCCACAAGAAGAGTCAAAGGAATCAGCTGCGCTGGCTGCCGCCGACCCCTCCTCGTACCAATCGGCAAAATTCCATCTCCAAACACCTTCTACAAAAGATCCTGCACTATAAATGGAATCCAAGTAATTTACAGACAAGGAAAAAAGCTCGGGATGAGATTCCATCAAAGATTTTTGCCCCGTCCATGTCGCATACCACAAAGAAGTGTGGGCTCCGTTACCAACATGACACCTAATTGCACTCGTGAAGTGGTTGAAAAGGAGTCTCTCATAATTATCCGATAACATTAAATCTCTCCACCAATGAGAATCCTTTTTATTCAAGATCGAAACATCTCCTATCAACACTTTTAATTTCGTATTACCATATCTAGCTTCTAACAAATCATGCCACACCGCCTCCTTATCCGAAAGAATTCGCCACTTCCACTTACTTAATAATGCTACATTCATAACCTCCACATTTTTCACTCCCAATCCACCTTCCTTTCTTGCTTTGCAAACCATATCCCATCCAACCCAATGAATGGTCTTGTTACTATCAACTCCACCCCAAATGAACTTGCTTTGGATGGTTCTAATTTCTTGCAACACCTTCTTAGGAGCTTTGTAAAAGGATAAAGAGTAAATAGGCATAGCATTTAGAACCGAATTGACCAACTCCACCCTCCCCGCCATATTAAGGAATCTACCTCTCCACACATTCAAACGCTTCCTAAGAGCCTCTAAGAGATCCTTCCACATCGAGAGTTTTCTCGGACTATCCCCAACTCTAACTCCAAGGAATTTGAAAGGGAGACAACCAACCTTACAAGAAAGAAAAGACGAGGCCGCTTCCAAATACCAATCACCGACGTTAACACCATAAATATTGCTCTTGTGGAAATTTATCCTCAACCCCGACATCAATTCAAAACCTCTTAGAATTGCTTTCAAACTCCATAAATTCGCGGTATCCCCTTCGGCTAAAACTATAGTATCATCCGCAAATTGTAACAAATCCACCTCTTTATCCTCTTTGTATTTAAAACCCCGAAATTCCCCTAACTCCTTGGATTTCTTCATTAGAGCCGTGAGGACCTCCATGACCAAAACGAACACAAACGAAGACAAAGGATCACCTTGCCTAAGACCTTTCTCCACTCTAAAGTCTTTGGTCGCACTCCTATTGACAAGAACCGACAAAGAATTAGTAAATATGCAACACTCCATCCATCTCATCCACCGCACTCCAAACCCCATCCTTTTGAAAATATAGCGAACAAAATCCCAACTAACCCTATCGTAGGCCTTCTCAAAATCGACTTTCAACACCATGCAACTTCTCTTTTCTCTTTTAGCCAAATCCAACAACTCATTCACAACAAGAATACCATCCGCTATATTTCTTCCTTCAATGAACGCCGATTGATTATTAGACACAAGTTTCCCAATGACTATCTTGAGCCTATTAGCCAACAACTTTGCCAATATCTTATATAAACTACCGACTAAACAAATTGGACGGTATTCATACAAAGCTTGAGGATTGTTGACTTTGGGAACTAGCGTTATGAAAGAAGAAGTACAAGCTTTAGTTAGCTTAGCCTTCTCGTAAAAGTCCCTCACAAATAAGAAAACATCCTCCTTTAATAACTCCCAATTCTTTTTAAAAAAATCAAGAGTAAAGCCATCCGGTCCGGGACTTTTATTCCCATCACACGACCAAACCGCTTCTTTAATTTCTTCTTCCGAAAACCTTCTTTCCAACCAAGACACCTCCCCTTCCTCAAGGGTGTTGAAAACAAGACCCTCCGGAATTGGTCTCTCCCTATCGTCCTCCTTGTAAAAGTCACAAAAATATCTTCTAATCTCCTCCTTGATATTATCTACACCTTCCACATACCCACTTGAAACTTTCAAAGAGGTTATCGCTTTTCGTCTATTTCTCTCCTTCAAAGAGTTGTGAAAGAATTTTGTATTCTTATCCCCATCCCTCAACCAAAGGTTTCGAGATTTTAAACGGAGCATACTTTCTTTAAGATTCAAATGGGACCAAAATTCTTCAATAGCCTTCCTTCTATCCTCAACCTCCTCCTCTAACCCATCCCCCATATTCTCCTCGATTTCCTTATCTAGATCATTAATCCTAGCCACCGCATTATCCACTCTCAAGTCAATCCATCCAAACACCTCCCTATTCCACTCCCGGAGACGCTCCTTTAATTTTTTTAACTTCTCATAAAGCACAAAATCCCCTCTTCCTCTAAGCACCAGCTTCTTCCACTCCTCCGCAACAAAAACATTAAAATTCTCATGCTTGAACCAAGAATTATTAAAGCAAAAGGGCTTTGGACCCCAATCTAGCTTTCCCACATATAGCTGAATTGGGGCATGGTCCGATATGTCTCTTTTCTCGATTCTTTGATCAACCACCTCCCACTTCTCTATCAGATTCTTTGAAAGTAAGAATCTATCTAGTCTGCTCATGGATTTCCCATTATCTTTGAACCAAGTAAACTTCCCTCCAACACAATTAATATCAATCAAATCCATCTCTTTAACAAAACAACGGAAGTCCTCCATACCCCCCCCAATTTCGGTAAACTCCCTCCCCTATCCGCTCCTCTTTTCTCAAGACTTCGTTGAAATCACCCGCCGCACACCATTCCTCGTTAGACCTACTGTTTTTTGTAAGTATAAGAGTGCGCCTAAGAGGGGGGGGTGAATTAGGTTTTTCAAAGATTTATACGGTTTTTAGAATACTTGTACTTATTTTTGGTTAAGTGTTTGAAGGCTTTTGATGGTTTGAATCTTTATCTTGGTAATGGTGATGAAAGCGGTAAATACGGAAAGATAAAGAACACAACGATATATACTAGTTCCCCTCACAATCCGAGAGTACTCCAGTCCCCTTTCAAACACGAAAGAGATTTCACTATAGTTAGAATTATTGTACAAGCCTATGCCTACTATCTAACCTATAGGGTGATCAAAGGTTCTTAACACCTTTAAGATCAAACAACACTAATGTGAATGAAGAACAATCCTCTTCAAACACACCACTTACTTCCAACAATCCTGGATAGTAAGGGAACAATACAATCTTATTTTCAACAATCCTGAAAAATAAGATATAATTTCTAAGTATAATTTGAGTAGAAGTTTGTAGAGCAATATCAATCTTGGATTGATCTTCTTCTTCAAATAAACAATTCTCAAAATGAATATAAGTGTTCACAATGTATGCATGAAACTTTGAATGGATTTCTCAATGAAAATGTGTATAGAAAGTTTCACTTGAAAATAAGATTTGATGAACACTTGGAAATATTGAAAGATGAAGAATATATGGTTTATGAATTGTTAATGAAGAAGGTGAATAATGATTCTGAAATATGTAGTATTTATAATGTGTTAAACACCTCTTTGAATGGTTATTTTTCCATGAAACAATGCAATGATCAAGTGGTAAGAAAATGGATTCGTTTGAATAAGATCATGCAATGAAAAAACACACTGGTTCAGTAGGAACCGGTTCCTGCCTAGGACAACCCGGTTCCTGCTGAACGTTACAGCAGAAAAATTCAAATTTTGAACTGAGGAACCGGTTCCCACCTAGGGACAACCCGGTTCCTAGTAGTAAAACACAGAATGCTGAAAACTGAGAATGCTGGGAACCGGTTCCCCCATAGGGACAACCCGGTTCCTAAAACCTTTATTTTGAATTTTAACTTTGAAAAAGGTTTTAAATGAACTTTTGAAGGATGACACTTTGTAGTATGTTTATGATATGCATGGAAATATATTTGTGAACAATTATATGTCAAAGTGAGTATTGTTTATACCTTTGATATTTTAGCTCGATTCTTGAATCTTCATAATTTCTTCAAGACTTTGAAATGATGTATTTTTGCTTGATACTTGAAATTCTTTTTGCACATCCTTTATAAAAACTTTATGTCCATATTGTCTTCATCAAAACAAACTATGCTTGAGAGGCTTGCAATTACATTCTCCCCCTTTTTGATGATGACAACCAAGTCTTGAAAAAGTTTTTGAAAAGAGTTGTTTTGTGCTTTTGAAATTATGTAGAACAATGCAAGGCTCCCCCTATGTTAGAGACTCCCCCTAAATCCATGATTCCTTGATTTATGGTGATGAGTTTCATTTGATAATTTTAACAATGGCCTGCATTTTTCTTTGAAACAAAACAACAACAAAAACACATGCATATTCTTCTCCCCCTTTGTTATTATCAAAAAGGATGGGGAAAAAGAGAAAATTGATATAAAATCTAAACATAACACAAAGATAACACAAATTAAAAATACTACAAACATAACATATTTAAACTTCACGATTACAACATAAAACTTAAATAAATGATCCTAAACATCACAAAACATAAAATAGAACAATGTCTAGAAAAATATAAATAAAAACTAATAATAGAAAGAAAACATAACATAGAAATTAAAGCACATAATTTAGTCACTTTCATCCATTTGCTCTTCATCATCATCCTCTTGTTCATCTTCTTCTTCACTTCCTTCCTCTCCCTCATAATGAGCCAAGATACGCCTTTGAGTTCGTTGAATTTCCCGCATTTGTCTTCTCATAAGGTTATGCTCATAGTTATTCTCCCGCTTTTTGTTATCAATAGATGTTTGAATAGAACAAAGCTTGGCAAACATCATATCCATTGTGTATCCACCTTCGGGAGGTTGAGGAACTTGTGGCACGGTTGGCTCAAAATCAACTTTGTAAACAAATCTACCTTCACGATCCGTAACTATTCCTGTATTTTTAAGAGCGGTAGCGGTGGTGATAGCACACTCTTGTTCATCCATATTTTTCTTTGGTTCCCTTTGGAGGAGAACACCAGCATTCCGAATAATATGAGAGATGGCCCTTGCATAAGGTAAGCCTCCTTTAAGGGAAGCCATAAGCTGCATGTGGCGCATAATTGAAAGAGCCCAATTGACTTCAATGCCACGTTTTAAAGCATGTAAGACCATCAATTCAAACTCATTTATCCTGGATTGGTTAGAGTTCTTTGGAAACAAAACATAAGTAATGATAAGATGAAGCATCCTATCACTTACCGATAGACTTGAACCGAACATGTTAAATTTGTTAGCGAGCTGTTGGCGAACTGTGTCGCGTTGAGTTGGTCGGCACATATCCACAAAGACATCAATCTTACTATATGGTTGCCAATCCTCCGGTATGTTACCTTGAAGGAGCACTAAGCCTTGAGATGGAATTCCTAACACTCTTCCAAATTCCTCAACATCTAAGCATATATCTTTATTTGAAACTTTTGACAATAATGTGAAATCATCAAATTCATCGGTCACTATCCTAAGATTATGATAAAACTCTCTAACCAAATCCGGGTAATAATCACCATGGTCAAGCACAAAATTAGCGACCCCTGCATTAGCTAGTCTAGCCGGAAAATTGAAGCTGTGATTAGGGAAATCGGGGAGTTTACCGTATTTTGCCGGAAGGAGTTTCCGACTACGAATGTTGAAAGTGAGTCTCCGACTCTTGACAGTTGGTTGGGTCTCTTGAGGTTCTTCACTTGTCTCACCAACCTTGTTCTTCCCTTTTGCACTTCTTGAAATTTTGGGTGCCATGATTGAGAGTTAGGGTTTAGGTTGGGATTTTCGGATTTGGTGAGTGGAGAAGGATTTGAGTGAGATATGTGAAAGAATGGAGGATTATATAGAGTTTTGAGGTAGTGGGTGTTTTAATTTTGAGAGTTATGGTGAGATAGTGGAACTTTTAATTGGGTTGACAATGGAGGTGGAAAGGTTTGAAGAAGATGAAGATGAATGTTGAATGAGAGTAAATGTGAGTGAGTAAAAGAGAATAAATGTGTGGTGTGAAATGATATAATATATATTGAACTTAAAGTAAAAAAATAATGAGAAATAAGGCAAACAATAGTTGTTAGAACAAGATTTGTTCTGATCAATTATCTTAGTTTTGATGATAACAATAATATGAATTTTGCTTAAGATAATATGGTACTCTAATCCAATGCAATTTCCTTTTCAGGAAATATATAAAGAGTATGCATAATTCAGCGCTCAGAAGCTTTGTCTCAAAGGGTTCAGCATGCAACATCAGAACATGGTCTGGCAAGACATCAGAAGATGGTCGAAGCAGAATCAGAACATGGGTCTATGGAAGCATCAGAAGAACAAGAGAACAGAAGCACTGAAGTTCTGATGGTATCACGCTCAGAAGCACTTCAAGGTCAGAAGATCAGAAGATGCTTTGCACCAAGCTGTTTGACTCTGATGATATTCAAACGTTGTATTCACAAACATCAGATCAGAAGAAAGTACAAGTGGCAAGCTACGCTGACTGACAAAAGGATTGTTAAAAGCTACTAAAGGCTACGTCAGTAGACACAGCGTGAACAAGGCTCGAGGTAGTTGACAAAAGCGTATAACATTAAATGCGATGCTGTACGGAACACGCAAAGCATTAAATGCACTCAACGGTCATCTTCTCCAACGCCTATAAATATGAAGTTCTGATGAGAAGCAAGGTTAACGATTCTGCACCAAAACAACTCATATTAAACTTGCTGAAACGCTGTTCAAATTCAAAGCTCAGAATCTTCATCTTCATCAAAGCTCACTACATTGCTGTTGTAATATATTAGTGAGATTAAGCTTAAACGTTAAGAGAAATATCACAGTTTGTGATTATCGCTTTTAAGAAGCAATTGTAATACTCTTAGAATTGATTACATTAAGTTGTAAGGAACTAGAGTGATCGTGTGGATCAAAATACTCTAGGAAGTCTTAGAGGTTATCTAAGCAGGTTGTAACTAGAGTGATCGTGTGGATCAGTATACTCTAGAAAAGTCTTAGAGGGTATCTAAGCAGTTGTTCCTGGAGTGATCAGTGTGTGATCAGAAGACTCTGGAAGACTTAGTTGCTGACTAAGTGGAGAACCATTGTAATCCGTGCGATTAGTGGATTAAATCCTCAGTTGAGGTAAATCATCTCTGCGGGGGTGTACTGGAGTAGTTTAGTTAACAACGAACCAGGATAAAAATAACTGTGCAATTTATTTTTATCTGTCAAGTTTTTAAAGCTACACTTATTCAACCCCCCCCCCCTTTCTAAGTGTTTTTCTATCCTTCAATTGGCATCAGAGCGCCGGTTCTAAGGTGCAAGCACTTAACCGTGTTTAGAAAAGATTCAGGAAGAGAAAAACGCTTCAGTAAAAGATGGTTGATGAAAGTGAAAAGTCTACACCTGCATCTACATCTGGCTCTGCTGAGCAATACAACGGTAACAATGGTTATACTAGACCGCCGGTATTTGATGGTGAAAACTTTGAATACTGGAAAGATAAACTGGAAAGTTACTTTCTTGGTCTAGATGGTGATCTATGGGATCTTCTGATGGATGGTTACAAACATCCAGTAAATGCCAGAGGCGTAAAGCTGACAAGGCAAGAAATGAATGATGATCAGAAAAAGCTTTTCAGGAATCATCATAAATGCAGGACTGTTTTGCTGAATGCTATCTCTCATGCTGAGTATGAGAAGATATCTAACAGGGAAACGGCCTATGACATATATGAGTCCTTGAAAATGACTCATGAAGGAAATGCTCAAGTCAAGGAGACTAAAGCTCTAGCTTTAATCCAGAAGTATGAAGCCTTCAAGATGGAGGATGATGAAGACATTGAAAAGATGTTTTCAAGATTTCAAACTCTTACTGCTGGATTGAGAGTTCTTGACAAGGGATACACCAAGGCTGATCACGTAAAGAAGATCATCAGAAGCTTACCCAGAAGATGGGGTCCTATGGTGACTGCATTCAAGATTGCAAAGAATCTGAATGAAGTTTCTCTGGAAGAGCTTATCAGTGCCTTGAGAAGTCATGAAATAGAGCTGGACGCAAATGAGCCTCAAAAGAAAGGTAAGTCTATTGCATTAAAATCCAATATCAAGAAATGCACTAACGCTTTTCAGGCTAGAGAAGAAGATCCTGAAGAATCAGAATCTGAAGAAGAAGATGAACTGTCCCTGATCTCCAGAAGGCTAAATCAACTCTGGAAGACCAAGCAAAGGAAGTTCAGAGGCTTCAGAAGTTCAAAGAAATTTGAACGTGGAGAATCTTCTGATGACAGAAGATTTGACAAGAAGAAGGTCATGTGCTATGAATGCAATGAGCCTGGACACTTCAAGAATGAATGTCCAAATCTTCAGAAGGAAAATCCCAAGAAGAAGTTTCATAAGAAGAAAGGTCTTATGGCAACCTGGGATGAGTCAGAAGATGATTCAGACTCTGAAGATGAGCAGGCCAACTGTGCGCTGATGGCGACAGAAGATGACGGATCAGAATCTACATCAGAATCAGATTCTGAAGAGGTATTTTCTGAACTTACTAGAGATGAGTTAGTTTCCGGTCTAACTGAACTTCTGGAACTCAAGTCTCAGATTAGTCTCAAATACAAAAAGCTGAAAAAGCTATTTGAATTTGAAACAAAGAAGCTTGAGTTGGAGAATTCTGAATTAAAAGAAAAACTTTTAAAATTATCCAATAATGTTGGATCTCCTTCTGATTCAGAAAAATCCACTCCTAGTCTAAACCATATTCTGAAAGAATATGATTTAAGTTTCAGGAAGTTCTTGTCTAGAAGTATTGGCAGAAGTCAGCTAGCTTCTATGATATATGCTGTGTCTGGAAACAAAAGAGTCGGCATTGGTTTTGAGGGTGAAACCCCATACAAACTTGAACCTGTTGATGAAATGAAATTCACATACAAGCCATTGTATGATCAGTTCAAGTATGGCCACTCCCATGATATTAGGCACACTTCACATGCTCAAAGTTTTCACATAACACACACCAAAAAGCATGTGACACAACCTAGGAAATATCATGAAACTCACATTAAAAATTATCATGCTGTTCCTCCTATTGCTTACAATGTTAAACCCAAGTTCAATCAGAACTTGAGAAAATCTAACAAGAAAGGACCCAAGAAAATGTGGGTACCTAAGGATAAGATTATTCCTATTGCAGATATCCTTGACTGCAAAAAGGACAAAGCACAACGTGTCATGGTACCTGGACTCTGGATGCTCACGACACATGACAGGAAGAAGGTCTATGTTCCAAGACCTGGTGCTTAAGTCTGGAGGAGAAGTCAAGTTTGGAGGAGATCAGAAGGGCAAGATAATTGGCTCTGGAACTATAAAGTCTGGTAACTCTCCTTCCATTACTAATGTACTTCTTGTAGAAGGATTAACACATAACCTCTTATCTATCAGTCAATTGAGTGACAATGGTTATGATATAATCTTTAATCAAGAGTCTTGCAAGGCTGTAAATCAGAAGGATGGCTCAATCCTATTTACAGGCAAGAGGAAGAACAACATTTATAAGACAGATCTGCAAGATCTTATGAGTCAGAAGGTGACTTGTCTTATGTCTGTTTCTGAAGAGCAGTGGGTCTGGCACAGAAGATTAGGTCATGCTAGTTTGAGAAATATTTCTCAGATTAACAAACTGAATCTGGTCAGAGGACTCCCTAATCTGAAATTCAAATCGGATGCTCTTTGTGAAGCATGTCAGAAGGGCAAGTTCTCCAAACCTGCATTCAAGTCCAAGAATGTTGTTTCTACCTCAAGGCCATTAGAACTCTTGCACATTGATCTGTTTGGCCCAGTCAAAACAGCATCTGTCAGAGGGAAGAAATATGGATTAGTCATCGTAGATGATTATAGCCGCTGGACGTGGGTAAAATTCTTGAAACACAAGGATGAGACTCATTCAGTGTTCTTTGATTTCTGCATTCAGATTCAATCTGAAAAAGAGTGTAAAATCAGAAAGGTTAGAAGTGATCATGGTGGTGAATTAGAGAACAGATCCTTTGAAGAATTCTTCAAAGAAAATGGTATTGCCCATGATTTCTCTTGTCCTAGAACTCCACAGCAAAATGGAGTTGTAGAACGAAAGAATAGGACTCTGCAAGAAATGGCCAGAACCATGATCAAAACCAATATGGCTAAGCATTTCTGGGCAGAAGCAATAAACACTGCATGCTATATTCAGAATAGAATCTCTATCAGACCTATTCTAAATAAGACTCCTTATGAATTGTGGAAGAATAAAAAGCCCAACATTTCATATTTCCATCCTTTTGGATGTGTATGTTTTATTCTGAACACTAAAGATCATCTTGGTAAGTTTGATTCCAAAGCACAAAAATGTTTCCTTCTTGGATATTCTGAACGCTCAAAAGGCTACAGAGTATACAATACTGAAACATTGATTGTAGAAGAATCAATCAATATCAGGTTTGATGATAAGCTTGGTTCTGAAAAACCAAAGCAGTTTGAAAATTTTGCAGATTGGGATATTGATATATCAGAAGTTGCTGAGCCAAGAAGCAACGCATCAGAAGCAGAGCTTCTCAGAAGCAAAGAATCTGAAGATCAAGTATCAGCTTCTCTGGAGAATCTAAGCATTTCTGAAGAACCATCTGTCAGAAGATCATCCAGACTCATCTCTGGTCATTCAGAAGATGTCATTCTTGGAAAGAAGGATGATCCAATCAGAACAAGAGCATTCCTTAAGAACAATGCAGACTGTCAATTAGGTCTTGTGTCTTTGATCGAGCCAACTTCTGTTGATCATGCTCTAGAAGATCCAGACTGGATAATTGCTATGCAAGAAGAACTAAATCAGTTTACAAGGAATGATGTTTGGGATCTTGTTCCTAGACCAGATGGATTTAATATAATCGGCACAAAATGGGTCTTCAGAAACAAGCTCAGTGAGAAAGGTGAAGTGGTAAGGAACAAAGCCAGACTGGTGGCTCAGGGTTATAGTCAGCAAGAAGGGATTGACTATACAGAAACCTTTGCACCAGTGGCCAGGTTAGAATCTATTCGTCTATTAATTTCATTTGCCACTCAACATAACATCACTCTCTATCAAATGGATGTTAGGAGTGCCTTCTTAAATGGTTATATAGATGAAGAAGTTTATGTCCATCAACCTCCTGGTTTTGAAGACTCTATGTCTCCTAATCATGTTTTTAAATTAAAGAAATCGTTATATGGATTGAAACAAGCTCCCAGAGCTTGGTATGAACGCTTAAGTTCTTTCCTTCTGGATAATGGTTTCACTAGAGGAAAAGTGGACACTACTCTCTTTTGTAAAACCTTTAAAAGGGATATTTTAATTTGTCAAATATATGTAGATGATATTATTTTTGGAACATCTAATGCTACACTTGGAAAGGAGTTTGCTGAGTCTATGCAGGCTGAGTTTGAAATGAGCATGATGGGAGAACTCAAGTATTTCCTTGGAATACAAATAAATCAAACATCAGAAGGAACGTATGTTCACCAAACCAAGTATGTGAAGGAACTTCTGAAGAAGTTTAATCTTCTAGACTGCAAAGAAGCCAAAACTCCTATGCATCCAACATGCATCCTAGGTAAGGATGAGGTAAGTAAGAAGGTAGATCAGAAGTTATACAGAGGTATGATTGGATCTCTTCTATATCTGACTGCTTCTAGACCTGACATTCTGTTCAGTGTTTGTTTGTGTGCTAGATTCCAATCAGATCCTAGAGAATCTCATTTAACTGCTGTTAAGAGAATTCTAAGGTATCTGAAAGGTACTACTAATGTTGGCTTAGTTTACAGAAAATCTAAAGAATACAACTTAGTAGGATTCTGCGATGCTGACTATGCTGGAGACAGAATTGAAAGAAAGAGTACTTCAGGAAGTTGCCAATTTCTTGGAAGTCATATGATCTCCTGGTATAGCAAGAAGCAAGCAACTATTGCTCTATCAACAACAGAAGCAGAATATGTCGCTGCTGCTGGTTGCAGTACACAGATGCTCTGGATGAAGAGTCAGCTAGAAGATTATCAGATATTTGAGAGTAACATTCCTATATTCTGTGATAATACTTCTGCTATATGTTTATCTAAGAATCCTATTCTTCATTCAAAGGCTAAACATATTGAGATTAAACATCATTTCATAAGGGACTATGTTCAGAAGGGTGTTATATCTTTAAACTTTGTGGATACAGACCATCAATGGGCTGATATCTTTACAAAACCCCTGGCTGAAGATAGGTTTAAGTTCATTCTGAAGAACATCAGTATGGATTTATGCCCAGAATAAGAAGATGAGAAGTTCTTATGTATGAGTATCTTCTGAAATGAAAATGGATTATTTTCTAATCAGAAGTTCTGATTGAAATCTTTTAGAAATTATGATTCGGTTATTACTAACGTTTCATTGTCTAAGTTGACTCAGAACCTCTTTTAAAGCAAAACAGCTGTAACGTTTTATCTCGGGATGGTAAACCTGTCGTTACTATTCATGGATAAGCGCGCGTGCAGTTGAAGGGACGCCGACCATAGGTAACTGTGCTAGTCACCTCATTTGTCTTTATTATCTCTCCTCATGTCACGTAACATTAAATGCTATCCATCATTTGTTTCATTTTATTTTCTTTTAAATACTCTTCAAACGCTTCTCTTTCCCTCTTATATTTTCTCTACTACACTTTGTCCTTGTTTTCCTTCCCTATCCTTTTGCATTCATATCAAACCCTAGCTGTTCATTATCTGCAAATCCATCATGAACTCTTCATCAAGCCCTGGAAACCATGAAAATGATCAAAACAAAAAGAGGAAAGCTGTTGAAACATCTCCCTCCAAACCCAAAAAGATAAAGATCACCTATGACCCTCTCAAGGTGAATCCATTCGAAGCAATGTTATCTGGAAACTATTCTAGACGTGTGTTTCAACCCCCTGGTGAAAGCCCTCCATCATCTCCATCTTCTTCCTCATCTTGTTTCCTTCTAGACTCAACTTCCTCTTCATCTAACCTTTCCTCTCCCTCAACCCATTCCAAAGAAATCTCTTCACCTGCTGAGAATGTTGTCTCTGATAAAGATTGTGGAAGATCTGCATCAGAACCAAGTCTCCCTGACCCCTCGCCTGGAAGCCCAAGAAGCAGTCAATGAGGCGTTTCACTCCTTCATGGCATGCTGGCACAGACTTTGTCGTAGCTAGGGTCCTAGGTTTTGGTCTTAGTAGTTTTCTTTCCTTGTTGCATCTGCTTGTTAAACATCTTCTCATGTAATATCTTTTGATTATCAATGAAAAGTTTCTTTGTTTTTACATTCCAGTGATTTTATTTGTCGTTTTATTCATCTGAATCTTTTGAAATATTCTTTTTGATGTTATGACAAAAAGGGGGAGAAGATAAATGATAAATGATTTGATTAATCTATCAGTTGCTGGGTAAAGCTCCCACACATTTACTAACAAGAACTGCAAGTTCTATATGGTTTAAGTGTTTTGCAGGTATAAAGAAGTGAAGAAAATCTTCAAAGCAAACACAAGAAGCAAAACCATAAGAAGTGTTATTCTGTAAAAAAGAATAAGCTCATGGAAACTGAAGCAAGCTGAGTGCTGTCAAGCTTCAGAGATCAGAAGCACTGAAAATAGAATTTAATCCATATCTGTCTATTTGCTTTGACAAAATTCTATTTGCTCTGATACATTATTTTAGCCTATATGGCTCTGATACATATCATGTGTTCAAATATACATTTTATGTTTTGACTCGTTCATGCTGACTTTTGTCGTTTAGTTTTTGTTCTGTAACATTTCAGGATGTAGAGATGCTCGGATGATGCTCTGGTACATTCAACAATGTTCTGATACAAATCTAGCATGAAGTGATGTTGGTAGAAATTCAAAGCTCTGAAGCTATCCGAGGGAAGCAGAAATCAGAAGTTGTGAATGTTCAGAAGATCAAAGAAATTCAAGTTCTGAAGCTGTCCTAGATGGAAGCAGGAATCAGAAGCTGTGAGTGTTCTAGGGATCTAAAGAAATTCTAGTTCTGAAGCTGTCCAATGGAAGCAGAAGTCAGAAGCTATGAATTCTCTAAAGACAGAAGCTTATATGATCGTCTCTACCGAAATAATCAGGGAAGTCTTTTATTAAAGTTCTTCGAGTATTTATTTCAGGGGGAGATTATTTATCTCAGGGGGAGATTGTTAATCTCAGGGGGAGACATATTCATATGCTTATGCTATAGCTGTGTAATTTGTCTTTTGCCGTCTGTTCTTTCTGATCGCAAATTCATATCATTTATATATGTTTTTGTCATCATCAAAAAGGGGGAGATTGTTAGAACAAGATTTGTTCTGATCAATTATCTTAGTTTTGATGATAACAATAATATGAATTTTGCTTAAGATAATATGGTACTCTAATCCAATGCAATTTCCTTTTCAGGAAATATATAAAGAGTATGCATAATACAGCGCTCAGAAGCTTTGTCTCAAAGGGTTCAGCATGCAACATCAGAACATGGTCTGGCAAGACATCAGAAGATGGTCGAAGCAGAATCAGAACATGGGTCTATGGAAGCATCAGAAGAACAAGAGAACAGAAGCACTGAAGTTCTGATGGTATCACGCTCAGAAGCACTTCAAGGTCAGAAGATCAGAAGATGCTTTGCACCAAGCTGTTTGACTCTGATGATATTCAAACGTTGTATTCACAAACATCAGATCAGAAGAAAGTACAAGTGGCAAGCTACGCTGACTGACAAAAGGAACGTTAAAAGCTACTAAAGGCTACGTCAGTAGACACAGCGTGAACAAGGCTCGAGGTAGTTGACAAAAGCGTATAACATTAAATGCGATGCTGTACGGAACACGCAAAGCATTAAATGCACTCAACGGTCATCTTCTCCAACGCCTATAAATATGAAGTTCTGATGAGAAGCAAGGTTAACGATTCTGCACCAAAACAACTCATATTAAACTTGCTGAAACGCTGTTCAAATTCAAAGCTCAGAATCTTCATCTTCATCAAAGCTCACTACATTGCTGTTGTAATATATTAGTGAGATTAAGCTTAAACGTTAAGAGAAATATCACAGTTTGTGATTATCGCTTTTAAGAAGCAATTGTAATACTCTTAGAATTGATTACATTAAGTTGTAAGGAACTAGAGTGATCGTGTGGATCAGAATACTCTAGGAAGTCTTAGAGGTTATCTAAGCAGGTTGTAACTAGAGTGATCGTGTGGATCAGTATACTCTAGAAAAGTCTTAGAGGGTATCTAAGCAGTTGTTCCTGGAGTGATCAGTGTGTGATCAGAAGACTCTGGAAGACTTAGTTGCTGACTAAGTGGAGAACCATTGTAATCCGTGCGATTAGTGGATTAAATCCTCAGTTGAGGTAAATCATCTCTGCGGGGGTGGACTGGAGTAGTTTAGTTAACAACGAACCAGGATAAAAATAACTGTGCAATTTATTTTTATCTGTCAAGTTTTTAAAGCTACACTTATTCAAACCCCCCCCCCCTTTCTAAGTGTTTTTCTATCCTTCAATAGTGACCACACAAAACTTCACGTACAGTCAAACATGATAAGCAAAAAGCTGGAAAATGTACGTGGGAACCGGTTCGTCCCTACATGGGAACCGGTTCCTGAGAAACACAAAAAAAAACACGCCTCTGGAAATTACTATGGGGAACCGGTTCGTCCCACATGGGAACCGGTTCCTGGACTGAAAATTTCAAAAACTTTAATTTTTATGAAATATAAAGCATATATATCATGCATACTCATCAAGACATAATATATGAACATTCATAAAGCATTTTTTATCACATAAAATGTTAGAAATGTGTACCTTTGATTTATGATGATGATTAACGAATTTTAAACATCACCTTCATCTAAAATTCCAAGCTCTCGTCGAATTTTGTAAAATGATTCTTTTGGGAGAGGCTTGGTGAAAATATTTGCAAGTTGATTATGAGTATCTACAAAAGTGACCTCAACATCTCCTTTAAGCACATGATCACGAAGAAAATGATGTCGAATGTCTATGTGTTTGGTTCTTGAATGCATGACTGGATTCTTTGTAATATTGATAGCACTTGTATTGTCGCATCGAAGAGGAATGCATCCGAGATCAAGTCCGTAGTCACGAAGTTGTTGCTTAAGCCAAAGAATTTGTGCACAACAACTACCTGCTGCTATGTATTCTGCTTCGGCCGTACTAAGAGCAACACACGCTTGCTTTTTACAAGCCCATGATACTAATGCATTTCCAAGAATATGA
Source organism: Vicia villosa (assembly GCF_029867415.1). Lineage (NCBI taxonomy): Eukaryota > Viridiplantae > Streptophyta > Magnoliopsida > Fabales > Fabaceae > Vicia > Vicia villosa. The sequence goes on from NC_081181.1 coordinate 211,238,539, forward strand.
CAAGTACCACTTGTGCTTTTACGATCAGTTTTACATCCTGCATAATCCGCGTCAGAATAACCAATTAAATTACAAACACTACCTTTTGGATACCATAAGCCAACATTGGTTGTTCCTTTGAGATACTTCATGATCCTTTTAACCGCCATAAGATGTGATTCCTTTGGATTTGCTTGGAAGCGAGCACAAAGAAAACACTAAACATTATGTCAGGACGGCTTGCCGTCAAATATAATAAAGAACCAATCATACCTCGATACTTAGTAATATCAATTGGAGTACCGGATTCATCTTGATCAACATATGTACCGGAGCCCATTGGAGTATTCATTGCTTTACAATTATCCATATCAAACTTCTTCAATAATTCTTTACAATATTTGGATTGATTGATAAAGATTCCATCTTTGAGTTGCTTAATTTGTAGTCCAAGAAAGTAGTTCATCTTTCCCATCATAGACATCTCGAATTCTCCTTGCATCATCAATGAGAATTCCTCACACATTTCTTTGTTAGTCGATCCAAAAATGATATCATCAACATAGACTTGAACCAATAAAGTGTTACTCTTGATTTTCTTAATGAACAAAGTTTTATCAACCTTACCCTTTTCGAAACCCTTTTTACACAAAAAATTGCTAAGTCTATCATACCATGCTCTTGGTGCTTACTTTAAGCCATAAAGAGCCTTTCTCAACTTAAAGACATGTGTAGGATTCTTGAAGTCTTCAAATCCCGGGGGTTGTTTGACATAGACTTCTTCATTGATGTAGCCATTCAAGAATGCGCTCTTGACGTCCATTTGATAAAGCTGAAAATTTAATGAACATGCATAAGCAAGTAAAAGACGAATAGCTTCTAACCTTGCAACCGGAGCAAATGTTTCTTCAAAGTCGATTCCTTCTTCTTGATTGTAACCTTGGGCCACCAATCTTGCTTTGTTTCGAACAATTATACCATTCTCATCAAGTTTGTTCTTAAACACCCATCGAGTACCTATGATGTGTTTATTACTTGGTCTAGGCACAAGTTCCCAAACTTGATTTCTCTCGAATTGATTCAATTCTTCTTGCATTGCATTTATCCATTGATCGTCTCCTAAGGCTTCATCAACTTTGGAAGGTTCAATTTGAGAAACAAAAGCCATGTGTAAGCAAGCATCTTTGAGATTTAATCTTGTTGCAACTCCTTGACTAATATCACCAATAACTTTATCAATAGGATGATCTCTATGAGTTCTCCATTCTTTTGGTAGATCATTGGTGTTTGATTCTTGTTGTACACTTTCTTGTTGAACACTTTCTTGTTGTACTTCCGGTGCCTTCACAATTATATCATTTGAAAGTTCTTCCGGTGCCTTCACAATTGTATCATTTGAAAGTTCTTCCGGGGGTAAATCTAAAGGATCATCATCATCACAAGCAACTATTTCCTCTTTGGAAGTGTTAGTCTCATCAAAAGATACATGCATGGATTCTTCAATAGTTAAAGTTCTTTTATTATAAATTCTATATGCTTTACTAGAAAGAGAATAACCAAGAAATATACCTTCGTCGGATTTCTCATCAAACTTACCAAGATTGTCTTTGTCATTGTTTAGAACAAAGCACTTGCATCCAAAAATGTGAAAGTGAGCAATGTTTGGCTTTCTTCCTTTGAAGAGTTCATATGGAGTCTTCTTTAAGATAGGTCTAATGATTACTCGATTTCCAACATAACATGCCGTACTAACCGCATCCGCCCAAAAATATTTAGGAAGATTTGCATCACTAAGCATTGTTCTTGCAAGTTCCACTAGAAACCTATTTTTCCTTTCGACTACTCCATTTTGTTGTGGAGTTCTTGGTGCTGAAAAATTATGAGAGATACCATGTTCTTCACAAAATTCTTCAAACGATGCATTTTGAAACTCTCCACCATGATCACTTCTTATGGATACAATCTTTAATGACTTTTCATTTTGGATTTGTTTTGCATACTTCTTAAAGGCTCTAAAAGCATCACTTTTCTGCACAAGAAACAAAGTCCAAGAATATCTAGAATAATCATCAACAATAACTAAAGCGTATACATTACCTCCGAAGCTTCTTGTCCTTGATGGACCAAATAGATCCATATGCAACAATTGAAGTGGTCTTGTTGTAGTCACCACATTCTTTGGTTTGAAAGATGATTTGGTTTGCTTTCCCTTTTGACATGCATCACATAATTTATCTTTGACAAACTTTATCTTAGGTAGGCCAATAACGAGATCATGTTTGGTTAATTTATTTAAATGATCCATATGAATATGGGCTGCTCTTTTATGCCATAACCATGATTCATTATTGTTTACCAAAAGACATTTTACTTTCAAAGATAAATTATTTAAAGAAATCATAAAAATGTTATTAATTCTTGTACCTTTGAGTTTTACCTCATTGGTGACTTCATCGATGATCAAGCATTCTTCCTTAGTGAATTTGATCTTGAAGCCTTTGTCACAAAGTTGGCTAATGCTTAGAAGATTATGCTTTAGTCCTTCAACATAAAGAACATCTTCAATGGATGTGAAAGGTGGTGCACCAACTTTGCCTTTGCCAAGAATTCTTCCCTTATTGTTGTCTCCATAAGTGACAAAACGCTTGGCCTTTAACCTTAGATTTGAAAATTGGTTTAATTCACCCGTCATATGCTTTGAACAACCACTATCTAGATACCATAGGTTTGAAGTGGTCTTCAAGCATGCCTACAAAACAAATTAAGTTTTATTAGGTACCCAAGTGGCTTTGGGTCCATCATAGTTAGTTCCTTTCTTCACCCATACATAATGTCCACTAGGAACACTAAAGTTCCTTACATAACAAGCATTGGGTGTGTGACCAATAATACCACAATAAAAACAAGTAGGTTCAAAGTTACTTCTATATCTAGGAGGATAAGATTTCTTCTTAACAAAGTTCTTCCTTTTAGGATAATGTTGCATTACTTTAGGCTTGATCACTTTCTCTTGAATTGGTTGGTTACTAGCCTTGACAAAGATAGTCTTGTTGGATCTTGGTTTATCAAATTTAGAGAAACCAAGTCCGCTCTTATCATTGGAGTATCTTTGTGTGCTAAGAACATTTTCCAATCCAATTTGCCCTTTTTCATATCTTTCTAAAACACGTTTTAATTAGACAATTTGGAAGGAAAGTGATTCACAATTCTTGCATGCAACATTATCTTCTTGAACACTAATCATTTTTTCTTTGTCATCTTTATGTTCTACTTCAATTATCTTAACCTTCTCTTCTAAAGATGATATTATTTTCTTTTGAGATGAGATAGTTTTATAGAGAATTTTACACTCATTTAATAATTCATTTATTGCACCTTGTGCACCATTATTAAAAAGAGAATCATCGTAACTAACCTCGCCTTCTTCATCGTCGGAGTGGTGTGATGCCATTAGTGCAAGGTTTGCACTTTCGTCACTATCGGAGTCCGATGAGGAACTTACTTCATTATCTTCCCATGCTATGTAGGCCCTTTTATTTTTGAACTCCTTTTTGCCTTTGAATCCATCCTTCTTTGAAAGCTTTGGACATTCCGGCTTTATGTGTCCTTGTCTCCCACATTCATAGCATGTAACTTCTTGTGATGAAGTGGATGCTTCTTTATCTTTATGCTTTGAGAATTTCTTTCTTTTGACATAGTTAGTATTATCAATATTATTTTTATTACCAAAAAATTTGCCTAACCTTTTTACAAGAAGCAAGAAGTTTTCATCTTCATCCGATGCATCTTTCATTTTGCTTTCTTTTGAATCTACTTTTAATGCAATGCCTTTGGATTTCTTCTCTAAGTTCTCATGCTTTTCCAATCTTCCAAGTTCTGTCTCATATTCTTGAAGTTTTCCAAATAGTGTTGCGGAAGTAAGTTTTGATAAATTCTTCTTTTCGGATATCGCCGTCACTTTTGGTTGCCACTCCCTTGTCAAAGATCTGAGCACTTTAAGATTAAGTTCTTCGGTAGTAAGAGTCTTACCAAGTGCCTTCAAGTGATTTGTCAAATGTACGAATCGTTTTTGCAAATCGAGAATAGTTTCTCCGGGCTTCATTCTAAACAGTTCGTACTCTTGGCTTAAAGTATTCAATCTTGATCTTTTAACTTCAGCGGTACCTTCATGAGTTTCTACAAGAGTATCCCAAATTTCCTTTGATGTTGTACATGTTGATACTCGGAAGAATTCATCCATACTAAGAGCACCATGAAGAAGATTGACCGCCTTTTTGTCAGCAAGAACCCTTTTTCTATCATTATCATCCCATGACGCTTTAGGTTTCTCCGATCCAACACCATTAACGACCGTTATAGGAACATGAGGACCTTGTAGGACAGCCTCCCAAACTTCTTCTCCTTGTGCTTCTAGATGAGCCTTCATTTGGATTTTCCAAAAGTCAAAATATTCACCACAAAACAATGGAGGCTTGTTGTTAGAACCACCATCTTTGAAAACCGGTTTTTGATTTGCGGAAGCCATTCTGGATCTTTAGGAACAAGTTACCTATAACTTGCTCTGATGCCAAATGTAAGTATAAGAGTGCGCCTAAGAGGGGGGTGAATTAGGTTTTTCAAAGATTTATACGGTTTTTAGAATACTTGTACTTATTTTTGGTTAAGTGTTTGAAGGCTTTTGATGGTTTGAATCTTTATCTTGGTAATGGTGATGAAAGCGGTAAATACGGAAAGATAAAGAACACAACGATATATACTGGTTCCCCTCACAATCTGAGAGTACTCCAGTCCCCTTTCAAACACGAAAGAGATTTCACTATAGTTAGAATTATTGTACAAGCCTATGCCTACTATCTAACCTATAGGGTGATCAAAGGTTCTTAACACCTTTAAGATCAAACAACACTAATGTGAATGAAGAACAATCCTCTTCAAACACACCACTTACTTCCAACAATCCTGGATAGTAAGGGAACAATACAATCTTATTTTCAACAATCCTGAAAAATAAGATATAATTTCTAAGTATAATTTGAGTAGAAGTTTGTAGAGCAATATCAATCTTGGATTGATCTTCTTCTTCAAATAAACAATTCTCAAAATGAATATAAGTGTTCACAATGTATGCATGAAACTTTGAATGGATTTCTCAATGAAAATGTGTATAGAAAGTTTCACTTGAAAATAAGATTTGATGAACACTTGGAAATATTGAAAGATGAAGAATATATGGTTTATGAATTGTTAATGAAGAAGGTGAATAATGATTCTGAAATATGTAGTATTTATAATGTGTTAAACACCTCTTTGAATGGTTATTTTTCCATGAAACAATGCAATGATCAAGTGGTAAGAAAATGGATTCGTTTGAATAAGATCATGCAATGAAAAAACACACTGGTTCAGTAGGAACCGGTTCCTGCCTAGGACAACCCGGTTCCTGCTGAACGTTACAGCAGAAAAATTCAAATTTTGAACTGAGGAACCGGTTCCCATCTAGGGACAACCCGGTTCCTAGTAGTAAAACACAGAATGCTGAAAACTGAGAATGCTGGGAACCGGTTCCCCCATAGGGACAACCCGGTTCCTAAAACCTTTATTTTGAATTTTAACTTTGAAAAAGGTTTTAAATGAACTTTTGAAGGATGACACTTTGTAGTATGTTTATGATATGCATGGAAATATATTTGTGAACAATTATATGTCAAAGTGAGTATTGTTTATACCTTTGATATTTTAGCTCGATTCTTGAATCTTCATAATTTCTTCAAGACTTTGAAATGATGTATTTTTGCTTGATACTTGAAATTCTTTTTGCACATCCTTTATAAAAACTTTATGTCCATATTGTCTTCATCAAAACAAACTATGCTTGAGAGGCTTGCAATTACAGTTTTTTAGTCTAATTAAGGATTCCCAGGTTTCCTGGCTCACTGCTCTATTACATGATGCATATACATTAACCAGATTATACACATTTCCTTTCCATGTCACATTGATGCCCACATAACCCTTATCAACAAAACTATGATTAACCACCATACAACCTTTTCTCCATAATATTACCAACCCACCCGACGCTCCTATTGAATGGCTAGCTATCCATTCTACATTAGAATTCCCCCAAAAAGAAACAGCCATAGCTTCATTAAAAAACTCAAGTTTAGTCTCCTGGACAAAACAAACATCAGTATTGTTGGACTGAATTAAGAAGCTCACTCTTTTCCTTTTAGAAAAAGAACCACCCCCCCCCCCCCTTATATTATAAGACAACAGATTCATCAGACCCCTTTCTTCAACTCCCTCATACTTCTCAGTCCCTCCTTGTCTCTCATCTCCATGGCAGTGACGAGACCCTCATTAACAACATCCTTCCTCTCACTCTCGACAACCAGCGTTTACCGAATTCTTGACAAAGAAGAATAAGAGATACAACAAATGCAGTGCAGCCTATAACTAATTTATGTGTAGTATCAGGTGTTCAAATATAAACGGATGCCATTTTGAAAAAACCGCACGATTCAGATTGATTTTTCAAAACAGATTCAAACCGCAAGTATATATTTTATAGGTATTTATTTTAATTTATTTTTTAATAATATGATATGTTGTGTTAATTTACTAGTCGATGATGCTTATTTTCTTAATACTATTTCTTAGTTTAGTTAAATCTATTCATTTTTATTATTTCATTTGTTTCAACCGTAATCGATCATTCTCATTTTATAATATTAACTTTTAATATACTATATGTTATATATAATATATTAAATCTATTATTTATTAGCATTTTTATAATTTTAATTAATAATAAAATTTGTAATTTGGATATCCAAAATAAACCACATGAAATTGGATCGAATCAGAATTTTTAATTAATCATCCAAAATAGAACCGAACTACGAATAAATTTATCTTTGGATTGAATTAATTTTTACCTCAAAACCGATTCAAACCGAGGCGCGAACACCCCTAGTATATGAAACCCTTTGAACATGTATCATGGATTTTCAAATATCTGCGAACTATATATATATATTTGTCTAAATCGGCCTTAGGGGTGTTTTAGTGCTTTTTTGGCTTTAGGGGAGGCAAACTCGCGTCTAAAGGTCTAGTCTCAATCTGGAATTCAGTGATCTAAGAAATTTGTAATTAATATTCAAAATAAAATTATTTATGGACAGGTTCGCTTGACCGTTAATTACTTGGTGTCTTAGGTAATTGGTGTGACGTGGACGTGGGATCATGCCCATTCTCTAGATTTTGTTTTTACTTGATTGGGAACGGAACCCGCTCAAACGACTAGATGTTTAGGGGTGTGATGCCTGGCCAGCTGGCCTCCTTTTGTTTTGCCACGTGTTCAACTTCTCCTTCCTCTAACTTGCTCCACCCAAAAGTTTGTTATGCTTGTGGCTGATGAATGGGCCGGATTAGTGAGTGGATGGAGTTTCCTCATAAAGCCGAACACACAACCTTTATAACCAGAGCATCACCTGTCGTTATATCTGATCGGACGACTTCTCGAATCACATGACAGGTTAGAAGGAGGAAATTTCAACTGTGAGACACGTCTAAACCCTACTATGCGCTAATTGCATGTGTGATATCACTCACACTCTCAACCTACATCTCTATGAATTTATTGACTTGAGTATTAACGTGATAACTTTGCGGGAGTTCTCAACTTTATTGCCCATTAGAGCTCGTTTCTTTAATATTAAGCATTTCTTGTTCCACTTCAAAAAATAAATATAGTAAGAAAACTCTTTTATTAAGAAATGAAGATATCCTTATTCCTAGCCCAGCCTCTTGACATTCCTAATATTAAGAAGCATTACCTAGGGGAGTTCGTGGTGCGATTAGGGCGGTTTTTATACAAAAATTCATCTGAACCGCAAGAGAAAAAAATATGATGTTTGATTTGTTTCAGTTGGCTTTTAAAAATAAAACCAAACCAAACCAATGCAATTTGGGTTGATTTAGTTTTAAATATATATATATATATATATATATATATATATATATATATATATATATATATAAATCATGCCATACATACACATAGTGGAAAAAATAATTTTTTGTTTAATTATTCATACATTACCATAATTGTACATACCATAATTCTCTAGGTCGGATACATTACCATAACTGGGTTGATTTAGTCGGATAGGCCAAGCAATGCTAGGAAGAATTAGTGGTCGAGATGCTGCTAATGCAGCTAAAGATCGGTGGTCGGGGTGATAACTTGGAGCTATCATGACTAGCTCGGGAGCAAAGGGATCAATGGTCATACACCGTTACAAGCCATTGATGGAATCGGTTGTGCATGATTAATGACGATGTTACAGTACTTAATTATAGACGATTACAAGCGTTACAAAGCAGCTTAATGGTCATTAGACTGAGGATTTCACTATAAATAGAGACTCCCACCCGAGGGATAAGCAAGATATTCTTCTTAGGTGCACACATTCCATAATCGTGCCACCCGAATCCCCCAAACTATTCAATATCTTCCTTTGAGGCCCACGTTAGTGAGGAAGATACCCTATTCAGTTGCGACCTCACCGAATTTGCTTCAGCTAGGTATTCCAAACGTGTTCTGCCGGAACAATAACATTGGTTTATAATTGTCAAAAAAAAGTATCATTTGATACATAAAATTGCGTCTTAAAATTTATCTTAGGTCTATAGAAAGATATTCATGAAATTGCATTCTTAAATAAAAAGCATATAAGAAATACGATAAAATACATTTTTGTCAAAATAGTATTTATAAATGAATAATATTATAGTTTTTGTTCATGTGTAAATTAAAATAAATATCATATAAAGAATATGATAAAATATACACATTGTACTTATAATAATTATTGATTTCTCTAAAGAATTCATATAACACATGATTAATAACACTACAAGAAATATGTTCTCCAGCGACATATATTAGCGGCGTGTCTTCCACGTCAGTAGTTGCGACGTGTTTCCCACATCACAACATACTTTTATAATTAAAAAATTAATCCAAAGTTATAATCAGACGTGTCAGAGGTTTTTTTTTTTAAAAACAGTTGCGACGTGTGAGCCACGTCGCTACTAAAAAGTAAAAAAAAAAAAATACAAACTTTAACGTTGTAGTTGGAGGGAGATTTGAATTTTTTTGAATTTCAGTAGTGACGTTACCTCCACGTCGCTACATTATAACTGGGAAAATAACTCTGCCACTTTTACAGATGTGGCAGAGTGTGTAATTATTATTTTGACCGTTTTAGGGTAGCGACGTGCAACCCACGTGGCAAAGTAGCGACGTGATGTCCACGTCGCTGTTGTCCTTATAAATTTATTCACAAAACGACAACACTTATACGTTTCAGTAACAAAACGAAAACTCAAAGTACTCTCTCCTGTTCTTCTTCTACAAACGCCCCCTCCCCCCTTTGTTCCTCCAAAGCTCCAAGACTTCCTCCATTGTTCTTCCTCCATTGCTGTCTCAACACACTCTCTCAAATACTAATCTAAGGTAACTCATTTTATCTTTTATTTGTATAATTTTATTTTTTAAGAACTTTTAAATTTCTAATTTAATTTAGGGTTTTTTTTTTTTTTTGAAGAATTGAAGATTGAAGATTGAAGAATTGTGAAGAAGAGGTACTACAAGAGTGAAGGAGATTTGAAGAAGAGGTATTTTAGTAATTTTTAAATTTTTTTTATTTAGTTGTTAATTAGGTTTTAATTGATTTATCTCTTGATTATATATATTTGTTTAATTTATATACTTAAGTTTAATTTATATAAAAAAAACAGAATATATATATACTGAAATAAACTTATTTAGTTGTGAAAATGAATTTTTATATACAAAAATGTGTGGATGTGTGTTTATAAATTTAGTATATAAATTTCAATATATATAAATTTAATATATATATTCTGTTTTTCATAACTAAATAAATTCATTTAGTCTAAGTTTAAGTTTATATATTCTGATTAAGTTTATAAATTTTTTTGTACAAAAATGTGTGGATCTGTGGATGTGTTTTTATATATTATGTTTTTTGTCTAAGTTTACTTTTATATACTTAAATATTATCTTTTGATCATGTATAAATATATATACGAAAATGTATAAATATTATAAATAAAAAACAGAATATTTTCAAGTACAAAATTATGTTCTTATATGTATTTAACTTGTTAGTACATTTTAATCCAAAAAAAAAGTTGTTAGTACATTTGGCCGCAAAAATTGACTGCAAAAAGTTATCAATAATTTTTGTATCTTGAAAAATATTGATTCACTTTCTTATTTTCTAATATAAGTGTAATAGTTATTTATTTTATATGTAATTTTGCATAATATTTGTAATTATAATCATATTAAGAGCAAAAAAATTAATTTAATTTAGTTCCCCACCACAACCTCTTCCCCATAACACAATATTAATTTTAAAACATAATTATTTTTGCTTATATAGAAATTAAATTTTTTATGTTTATAATAAAAAGATAATATTTTTATATTATGAATTATGAAAATAGAATATTAAAAAGAGAATATTTTTATACATATAAATTATGAATTTTTTATGTTTATATAAAATAAGTTATTTTTTTGAAAAATAGAAATATAAACAAACTATAATTAAAAATACATCATTTTTGTATATATTTGATAAAAATAGTTTTATTAAAAAAATTCTAATAGAATATGTTTTATATGTAATATATATTATTGTTTTTAAAAATAGTAATTTTTATTAAAAATAATATACATATTAATCTTAATGAATGTAGAAGTTATGTTTACAAATTATTATTAATATTTAAAATAGTAAATATTTAATAGTAGTATTTTTATATGGTACATGTTTAATATGAATAATATTTTTAATAATAGTAAATATTTAATAGTAGTATTTTTATTAAATAATATTTTCAATATGTGTAGTTTAAAATGTGTAGTTACTAAAATAGTAACTTATGGTTAACATATGTTCAATATAACATATGTTATATTAACTAGTATACGTCTAAGAATAATATTAAGTTGAATAACATATGGAATATTATCGGTATTATCGTAGTTGGATGTACGATAGAACATTTCCAGGAAGAATGGGACTTAAACCCAATTTTATAGTAGGAGTTGAAGGGTTTCTCAGTTGGGCGTTTGCTCAGGAATTATGTCGAAGCGAAGGAGGAGTTAGGTGTCCCTGTCTTAAATGTGAATGTAGACCAATAATTAGTGACCCACAGGAAATAATATCTCATTTGCATAGAAGGGGTTTCATTGCAAATTATTGGGTTTGGACGTTTAACGGTGAAGATTGATGTGTATTTACAACCTTTAATTGATGATTTGAATAGATTGTGGATTGGAGAATGGACTTATGATATATCACGTAAAGAAAACTTTACAATGCGAGCTTCCTTGATGTGGACCATCAACGACTTTCCAGCATATGGCATGTTGTCTGGTTGGGGTACGCATGGCAAAATGGGTTGTCCGCATTGCATGGGAAACAACAAAGGGTTCACATTGGATAAAGGTGGGAAAAGCTCCTGGTTTGACTGTCACCGCAGATTTTCTATCACGAAATCACTCCTATAGAAGAAACATGACAAACTTTAAAAAAGATGTACGAGTGAAAGATTTGCCTCCGCCACGATTGTCACCATGGGCTATATGGGAACAAGTTAGTGAGCTACCAAAATTTACAGATACTGGCAAAGAATGCCGAATTGAAAGATACGGAGTCACGCACAATTGGACAAAAAGAAGTATATTTTGAGACCTCCCGTATTAGAAAGATAACTTGTTGCGCCATAATCTAGATGTTATGCATATTGAGAAGAATTTTTTGATAATGTATTTAACACAGTGATGGAAGTGAAAGGCAAAACAAAAGATAATGAAAAGGCCAGACAAGACATGGAAAAATGGTGTAACAGAAGAGAGTTGGAGTTGAAACCGCTACCGAATGGAAAGTTATTAAAACCCAAGGCTTGTTTCACTCTGACTTCCCAAGAAGCTAAAGCTGTGTGTCGATGGCTAAAAGATTTGAGAATGCCCGATGGGTATTCATCAAATTTATCAAGGTGTGCTGACCCTAACACTGGGAAGTTGCATGGAATGAAAAGTCACGACTGTCACATTTTTATGGAACAATTGTTACCAATTGCATTTGGCTCGCTACCCAAACATGTTCTTGATCAACTAACTGAAATTAGTCAGTTTTTTAGAGATATTTGTGCGTCAGCTTTAAAAGTGGAAGACATCATGAAGTTGGACCAAAACATTGCAATCATTCTTTGTAAGTTGGAACAAGTATTTCCGCCTGGTTTCTTTGACTCCATGGAACATTTACCTGTTCATCTTGCATATGAAGCTTTTCTTGGTGGACCAGTTCAATATAGGTGGATGTATCCGTTTGAAAGGTTCATGGGTGATTCAAAGCGATCAGTGAAGAATAAAGCAAGAGTTGAAGGTTCTATATGTGCACATTACCTGCATCGAGAAACATCACATTTTTGCAGTCATTATTTCAATCACTTGATGTTAACTCCTAGAACCATACGGAATCCGGTAAATGTTAACCAGATGAGTCAATTCACCTTATCAGTATTCGGTCTTCCAGTTCGACCTTCTGGAAATAAGAGTGTGCATTGGTTGACCCAAAAAGAAATGCAATCCGCACATGTTCATGTCTTGATCAACTGCGTTGAAGTTAAACAATACCTTGAGTAAGTTTACCCAATTTTTTTTACCTCTGTTGACAATGTCTATATACCAAACTTATTTAACTTATGGTGTATATTTTGTAGGGAATTTAACAATGCCTCTTTTCATAGTACCGGTGTACAGTCAACATCCGGCGTCATTCATGCTTAATTTCCCTTATGGTTCAAGCAAAGATTGTCTACTGTGTTTCCACCAACTCCAGAAATACTCCATTTGAGAAACTTGGCATAAGGCCCTATCCAAAGCGCAAATGATTGGCACACATACTTCGTGAACGGATATAAGTTTCACACTGAGGCATGGACCGAAGGGAAAAAAAACCATAAACAGTGGTGTATTTGTAAAAGGAGTTACAGATGGTGGTGAAGATGACTTTTATGGAGTTATTAAACATATCTACGAGTTGGTATACCATTACTTGGATTCAGAAAATAAAGGTGTCTTGTTTTATTGTGAATGGTATGATCCAAGTAGAGGCACAAAAATAGACAAGTCATACAGTACTGTTGATATTCAAATGAACCGGAAATACAAAGAGTATGATCCTTTCATAATGTCAAATATTGTTAGGCAAGTTTATTATGTACCTTATCCTTCATTTGTGACACGTAAAAGAGGATGGTGTGTTGTAATAAAAACAAAACCGCAAGGTCATTTTGAAAATGGCGATCAAGTAGAAGATGTTGCCTATAAAGTTGATGATGTTGATCAAATTAATGAAGTGGTTGCAGCTTAAGACATTACAAGTTTGTCTGACACAACTGTTGAGGGACATCAAGTTGATGCATCTATATTGTTGGTTGAAAATAATGTGGATGAAGAGAATGATGAAGAGTTTGAATCCGATGACAATAATGAAGAGAATGACGAAGAGAATGATGAAGAGATTGCTTCCGATGACAAAAATGAAGAGAATGAAGAAGAGAATGATGAAGAGAATGATATGGATAGCTAAGATGAAGAATAACTAAACATTGAATGTAATATCTATTTATGTGTTAATGAATAACTATTTATGTGTTAATGAATATCTATTTATGTATTAATGAATATCTATTAAATATCTATTTATGTGTTAATGAATATCTATTTAGTGTTAATGAATATATATTGATCTTAATGAATTTATTATCTTTGTTGGTGAATAATAAAATAGGTAACATGCCACCTAAGAGTAAAGATAGTGGTAGGAAGTCCCAACGTCCGAGGATAGTAGTATGTGACGCGCATCACACAGCCGCGTGTCCCCGCCCTCAGAGTCATGTTGATCCTATGTCTATAGCCAGTACTCAGGCTTTTACCCCATTACTCTCCTCCCAAACATTCCCGCCTGGGGTACCTGCATCTTTCTAGTACTCAGTGGTACCGCCATCCTTCCAGCATCCTGGTGTGCCCTCGTCCCTCCAGCAGGCAGGAGGACCTAGCTTTCCATTCACACATACTGGTGTGCCCCCGCCCAGCTTTCCATTCTCCCATACTGGCATGCCTTCATCCTTCCAGCAGACTAGAGGATCTGGTTTTTCATATCCCATCCAGATGACTTCATCCTTCCAGCAGACGGGAGGATCCAGCAGTACACTTCTGACACAGGCTGGACGATCTCCTAGTCCACGCCCCACACAGGCTGGACAATCTCCCCGTCCACGTCCCACACAGGCTAAAGGATCTCCTAGTCCACGCCCCACACAGGTTGGAGGCTCATGCACCCCACATCCCACAAATGTACTAGCACGTGAGGTTGGTGAGGCAGTTGATGAGATAGATGGAGCTGATCTTCGTGGGAGGGATGATCCCGATGAGATTCATGTCATTGACGGCCGATTTTGGATTCAGCCCGAAGGAAGCAAGTAAGTTTCCTATTTAAAAACTTTTATAGTATGTATACATTTTCATTTTTTATATAAATTTATATCTAACATTTTCATTTTTTGTTTCAGTTTTACGCCGAGTCGGACTGCTGCTAGGATTGTTAACTATATAATTCAGCAGATGTATAAATCAGCTTTTAAGAGCTATGGGGACGTCAAAAATAAAGATGAATGGTTTAGAATGTTTAAGGTATTGTTATTTATATAGGTTATGCATTTAATTTATTTTTTTAGTTGTAGTTATTTAAATAAAATTCTCATTATAATTACTTAACATTTTATTTTAATGTCATACAACATTATTGCAGGAGAAATGTGTGTGGGATCATTTGAGTGAAAAAATTGTTCAGAAAGTTTTCAATACCAGATGCTCTAAAAGAATGTCTGATATGCTGCGGCAAGTAAGGGAGAATTATGAGCTTCATGGCATCCGTCCTAACTGGATAGGCGAGGAGGTTTTTCAGGAGCTTGTTACATATTGGAGGACTCCAGAATTCTGGGTTAAATCAGAAACTTTTAAGAAGATGAGGGCATCTGAAAAGGGTGATTGTGTCAACACGGTTGGAAGTATTAGCACCGCCGAGCATGCCCGACGATTGGTAAAAAATTTAAAATTTTTAAGTTACATCTTTATTCATAATATATTTTACTAATTATTTTTAATTATATTATTTAGACTAAGGAGTTAGGGAGAAGACCATTGATGCCTGAGCTGATTTCGAGGACCCGGACAAGGAGATCGGGATGTTTTGTCGACGAGCGCACGAAGATGTATCTTGTAAGTGAAATTTATGTTGTTTATTTTTTTTTAAATTAATACAAAATTTGTGACGTGAATTTCATGTGGCAATTGATAAATTGCCACGTGAAAATCATGTGAAAAATCATAAGCTGTGGCGTGAAAATCACGTGGCAACTTTTTAATATATTTTAATTTATAGTATGTACATATTTAATTAGTATAATTAAATATGCATTTAAATATTTAACTTAAATTTTTTTATTGAATATGTGTGCAGGAAGAATATGATAGCCGGCTTGCCATTTTTCTGGAAAATAATCCTCAATTCATGCCAGCAGAGGGGGAGCCGCTTAACGCGGATGTTGATCACTATATTTGGTGTGAGGTTATGTACCAATTGACCATATTTTAATGTAACACCCTGGATTTTCATAATAGTATTTTTGTATTTTCAAAACTAAAAAGCGCACACCACTATCTGAGATGAAAAGTGTGTATTTATCTTGATTTGAATTTCAAACTGAGAGGAAAACATTTTTTATGTCAAATATAAGAATATAATTTGTTTTAAATTTTATTTAAACATATTTTTTAGACAAAATCTACAAAAGTCTATATTATCATATGTAACACAAGAATCAAAGCATTTTATTTTATATACACCAAATTATTATTGTATAAAATTTGTAATAGAATCTAATATACATATATTTAAGGATAATGCTAATTTGTGCCTCAAAGGCACATGTTTAGAAATCTATAAATGGAATGTTTGTGTTGAGTATAGAAATTTTGTGTTTGAAAATTTTGTATTGATTTGATTAAAAGTTCATAGTTAATTAATTTATTTACTTTTTCAATACAAACATTTCATTTATATTTTCATAACATTTACCCTTGGGACACAAATTAGCATTACTCTTTAAAATGATACAACAAGAAAATCTATATACATATTTAATAACAAAATTAGGGTTATTGAAGTTCATAAAATGATAGGAAAGAATTATTAATTATTAAAAAGAAAATTAAAAAATACTCTGACGATATTTGTCACCAATCATTATTTAAATTTAATATATTTTGAATATCTAATAAAATAAATGAGAATAAATAAAATAATAATTATTGATTATAACCATCTCATTTCACAGAAAAAATAAAGAACAGTGATAATGCACATTTCTAATACTTCATTATTTTCATCATATTATTTTTTGAAAATCAATCGTTAAATATATGTATAAAATAAAATAGTTTAAAATATTAATTATTAAAAAGAAAATTAAAAAATACTCTGACGATATTTGTCACCAATCATTATTTAAATTTAATATATTTTGAATATCTAATAAAATAAATGAGAATAAATAAAATAATAATTATTGATTATAACCATCTCATTTCACAGAAAAAATAAAGAACAGTGATAATGCACATTTCTAATACTTCATTATTTTCATCTTATTTTTTTTTGAAAATCAATCGTTAAAAATTGATGTTGAGGCGTTCAATTAAATTTTTTATCTTTTAAAAAATAAAAAATAAAAATAAGTATAAATTATAATTTTTAATAAACATTATATTCATGACAAATACTTGTAGTCAAAGAATAAAATTAGTGGTTTTTTAATAGCCAACATCAATATTAAAATAATAATATTAATACATTAACTATTGATTTTTACACATTAAATTTTTAACCCTTATATACAAATAATTGTTTGTCACTATTAAATCAGTTAGTTTTATTTTTTATATTTTAATTAAAAATTAAAATCATTATTATAGGTCTATTACAATTTATTATAAAAAATATATACGGGACAAATGAGAATAAAAAATTAAAAATCATTGTTTTCTAATATTTTTGAAATAAAAATAAAAATAGTTATAGTAAAATAATTTTTCACACTTCAATTTTACTCAAGCTATTTATCTAGAAATTTCTACATGGAACAACCAATATTTGTCACAAATCATTAATGAATGAATTTAATCTAATTTGAATATCTTCAACAAAAAAAATGACAAATGATTATTATAATAATATACTTATTTGAGTCTAATATAGACTTAAAAAAAATAGTTGTCACTAAATTTAATACTCAATCCTTTTAGTTTTAGTATTAATTTTAAATTATGAGCCTTAATTAATTTTTTTGAGTATTTTTAGACACTGTTAAATTCCCAACGTTGAATGCACTTGTTATAAAACTAACTAAAACGATAGAGATCAAAGAGAGGTAGAGAAGAGAAAAGTAAGAGAGAAAGTGGTATTCTATTATCTTCTTCAAATTAGTTCCCTTTACATTGCAAAGTGGTCCTTATTTATAGGACATTAGGAAGGTGAAAAATCATAACTTTACTATACCACTTAATAGAGAATATGAAGATGAAAGATAAGAATATATATGGACATCCACAATAATATTTCTTCATAACACTCCCCCTTGGATGTCCATTGAGGATATGCCTCGTTAAAACCTTACTAGAAAAACCCAGTGGGAAAAAATCTAGTGAAGGAAAAAGAGTGCAGAAAATATTTATTTCTCCCCCCATGCATACATTTATATGTGAGACGATATTCTTTATAGTAGTTGCTAAAAATTTCTTCTTCGAAGTGACTTCATGTAGTGCTAATAGATATGCAGGATTTGATGAAGTTGTTGTCATGATTTGTTTCATCGATCTCCATGAAATTGTTGTACCATCACATGTAAACAAATAACCTCTTTTTGATCTACTATTGTGAGAATCTGACAAGTAACCAGCATCTTTAAGATAACGAAGTATATGTTTGACCGCTTTCCAATTTCTTCGTGTAGGTGAATAATTCTATCTTACTTATAGATTGACGGCAAATGATATATCATGATGTGTATAATTAGCAAGGTGCATTAGTACTCAAATTTCACTGAGATATGGTACTTCAGGACCAAATAATTTTCATCCTTTTCTCGAGGCCTAAAAAAATCTTTCTCCACATCTAATGATCTAACAACCATATTGGAGTAGGAAACATGTGACATTTGTTTATATAGAATCATTTCAACACTTTTCTATATAGCCTTTTGACGTACAAATATTCTTTTGTCCACATGCTTAATTTAGAAACCTAGACATATTTTGTCTTTTCTAGGTCCTTCATCTCAAAATCTTTATTTAAACAATTTGTAGCTTTTGGAAGCTCTTCAAGAGTTTCAATAATACTAATGTCATCCACATAGACAACTATTATTGCAAATACTTTTCCACACCATTTTATGAAAATACAAGGACAAATTGAGTTATTAGTATATTCGTCATTTAGTAAATATTCACTGAGGCGATTATACCACATGCATCCAGATTCTTTCAGCCCATAGAGAGACTTGTTCAATTTTATGTAGTAGTTTTCTCGAGATCCACAACTACGTGCCTCTGGTATATTGAATCCTTCAGGGAGTTTCACATAAATGTCACTATTAAGTGAACCATATAAATAAGATGTCATTACATCCATCATGTTCAAATTAAGTCCTTCATGTGTTACAAGACTAATTAATCAAAAATTGATTGAGTCCACTACAGGTGAATATGTTTTTATCAAAATCTATCTTAGGTCTTTGTGAAAATCATTGAGCAATAAATCAGACTTCATATCATTCTTATTTTTCTTTTTCACAAAAACTCATTTATATCCAATTAGTTTCACACCTTGAGGTGTTCAGACTACAGGTCCAAAAGTGAGTTACTTGTAAAGTGAGTTTAATTCTTCTTCAATTGAATATATTTATTTTGGGAAACTCTCACTTAGTCTACAATCTTTAATAGATTTTGACTCATGATCCTCGTTATCATTGATAACTTTTAGCGCTATATTGTATACAAAGACATTGTCAATATTGACTTTATTTGGTTATCTCAATTTCGGTTCCATTCCATTTCATCCATGACATAATTTATCGAGATCTCTTTATTTCATATTTCAAGTACTTGATTTGTTCTTCTGGAACTGAAAATTAAATTAGATCAAAGTGCTCTTAGCATTTTCATATCCTCACTTGGGTCATCTTTAGTTTCTTTTCTTAGTAGAGGACTTTTAACATTGGAACCGACTTTCATACCACGCTTCAGGCGCAGCTACAACTCATTTGCAATATTATATTATCCAATAGGAGAATCCACTTTGAGTGGAGTATTATCAGCTGATAATTTATTTCATAAATTTTGCAAATGAATAATATTTTAAACTTTTGGTTCATATTAATTTGAACGAGGATCAAGAAAACAATTTATTTTAACTTGTTCATTTGAACTTCTTGTTCATGATTTCAGTTGTTCATTTCCCTCCCCCTAATATTAGGAAAATTAATTTATCAAGTGATAATCAGCCTACTAGGCTGCAATCAAGTATTTGATTATTTTCTCAAATTATATACTCAAAATTGATAGTCATATTAATTATATTTTTCCAATATTCTTTCATGACTCATCTTAATGTATTATATTGGAGCAATTGGAATATACACAATACATCCAAATGTTCACTTAGATGAGAAATATTAGAATAAATTAGGGAGGACTAAGATATAGTATCTTGTTGGCTTAGTGCGAATAAATGTCTTAATATCATACTTTGGGTGTTTCAAATATATAATTTAGAATTGATGATCACATAAGTATCAACCATATAATTAACTTTAGATGTCTAAAGAATGGATCTTCGGGTCCATTTTCTTTTTATGAACATATATTACATGATATTCTATATCAATTTTAATAATATATGTGATACTTATACAGGAATTTCTATAAAAAAATCCAGAAAAACAAGATCTTAGTCTATAGTTGAGAAAATAATTTCACAAACTTCTCGTTGTGACTAGAGACATATGCATGATATTTTAGTCGATGCAACAATTAATGTCATAAAAACGCAATTTCTCAAATTTTTATTTTCCGTTAGAAACACACAAAAATTTAATGGATTGAAGAAACTTCTGGTTCTTCAATACAAATTATTCGCATCATATTATATCCGAGATGACCCAACCGATTTTACCAACGACGCATTTAAGACTAATTTGTAAACTACTGGTTTACAATGACATGTGCTTAAAGTGTACTAATATAAGTGTAGTTCAAGCCCGAGGGAAAAGTCGGTAGCTTTTCTATTATACATTTTCTGTCCAGGTTGTGTAATACAACGATATTTAATACCTCCAATATAATTCAAAACCAATATAATAGTATCTCATGATTAAACACTTTAATCATACATATGCATATGAACATATTATCATATAATTATCAAAAAATTATCCCTTATAAAATTAAACATATTTAGTCATACAAAATCATATTACTAAAATTATATCGTCATATAATTAATTTATTTTACTATCCTTCAGGGGTGATTGACAAGTTCTTCAGGAACTATATAAATAATTTGTTTTGCTATCCTTCAGGGATGCTTGATAAGTTCTTCAAGAACTATATTAATAATTTGTTTTGCTATCCTTCAAGGATGTTTGATAAGTTCTTCAGGAACTATATAAACAATTTGTTATAAACAATGATCTAAAAAAAATATAATCATTCTTCTGGGATACATTAAAATTATGTGTGTCATTCTTCCGGAATGAAAATCTTTTAATGAGCATATTACAAGTTATAAAATTTAGATCGATAAATCAAAAAATCTTTATGAAATCCTTTTGGGATATTTTAGTATTCTTCTTGCAATCCTTCTAGGATGTATGAAAATCACAATTGATATTATCCTAATCAAATAACATATAATAGCTTGAAACTAAATCAAACAAAAAAAACATACCTGAGAGCTTCGTGCTGATAACGTGTTATAAAACTAACTAAAACGATAGAGATCAAAGAGAGGTAGAGAAGAGAAAAGTAAGAGAGAAAGTGGTATTCTATTATCTTCTTCAAATTAGTTCCCTGTGGTCCTTATTTATAGGACATTAGGAAGGTGAAAAATCATAACTTTACTATACCACTTAATAGAGAATATGAAGATGAAAGATAAGAATATATATGGACATCCACAATAATATTTCTTCATAACAGCACTAAAAAAATAGTGTTCTCCTTTTCTAATTTATTAGTAAAAATATATCTTAATCAATTTGTTTATTCCAGTCTAATTTATTCAAAATATTTGTTATTGATTTATATAAAAAAATTAAATAAAATTACATATTTTTAACTGATAATTTTAAAGAAAATACAGCTCAAATAACTTTCATTGATACATAATAAAAATATGGTACTAATAGTCTAAAACTATCATATATAATTACAAAAAAAAAAACAAGACAAATATCTATAATTAAAAAACACGAGACA